>NC_025696.1:23143288-23144798 GCF_000633955.1 Camelina sativa
TTTCTCTTTTCTTTCATTTCTTTTTATAACAGCCAAGTCCCAAACCCAACAAGTGAACCACCTAGTCCTATCTAGTTTGAAAAATGCAAACTAGAGCTACACAAGGTCTTACTCTTGTCAGTTCAAACTTAACACTTTCTACCAAGCTCAATCCCAAAAATAGGCCTCACACACTCAAGAATCAACAAGGCTTGAAAGAAGGTTTGGTTTAGGGGTAGGGGAACTGATCTTAATGATTTAATCAGCTACTTGGATCAACAAGAGTGGTAAAAAGGAGAAAGATGATCCAAGTATGTATATGGTATCCATGAGTTTAAAACAATGCACACATTGATAATTAAAAGTCAATATTAGGTTCTTATAAATAGGAAATGGTTTTAAATCTCAACATGCTTCAATTTAGACCAAATGCAATGCAAGAATTCAAGGCTTGGTTCAATCTTATGCTTCTAACTACTCAACTAGCATCAAAGTACTATTAACTTGGGCATTGATCCTAGTCTAGTGAATTAAGCAAGCTAACAAGGAAATACTCATCATAGATCCCTAATGCAAATATTATACAATCCTACATGAAACATGCTAAACAAGATCCTAATATGCAATGCAAACTACATGAACACTCTTTTTTTATAAAGATTTTTGCAAAAAATTTCAATTTTTTAAGGTTTTTCTATGCCTTAGATGCTATGCAAATACTAACATGATGATGCTAAAAATTTGAAATAAGAACACAAAACACAATGTCAAATGCTATCTCAAACCCTCCCCCAAACTTAAATCACACAGTCCTCTGTGTGAAAGAAATTGGATTGAGGATTCAAGATCAAAAACAACAAAACACAATATGAAATGCAATGATATTTACAAGTGAAGGTGATAGTGGTACCTTAGGGGTTGTGGAAAAAGTTGTCCACATCCATCTGCATGCTGTCATAGGAGTAGTTTGGGTCTTGTTGGTGACTTGGAGATGGACTTTGGGGCAGCTCGACGATGGCGATCGACCGTGACTCGGTCGGGTGCGTGTCCGAGTGGGGGGGTCGAGCTGGACCGCGAGTGTCAAAATGTTGACCTTGCTGCTGGCAAAACTGCTGGTAGAGAGCTGGATCCATGTAGTATTGAGGTGGGATGGGAGGGTAAAATGGATAACCTGGATAAGCAGCTGGAGGTGGGAAGCCATAGGGTGATCTGGGCTGGTACTCGGCCGAGTGCATTGGAGGTGCTCGGTCGAGTGGGTGCTCGAGTGACCCGGTCGAGTGCCTCGAAAATTGTTGTTCTCGGGTACTTGAGCTCCTCTTCCTCTGATTTGGCTCATACATTGAAGTCCTAGCTGGTTCCACAGGATTCGCAACCCTTGAAAGTGCTCTAGTTGAGCTACTTCTCCTCAAAGGGCTTGAATGGCTAGGTGATGAGTTTCCACTCTTCAGCTCAACAATCTCCTTCTTTAAGCCTTTGATAGACTTAGCCATGTTGGTCACCTTCTTCTTCAGCTTATCAAACCTCTTCCCAT
>NC_025696.1:23145128-23145339 GCF_000633955.1 Camelina sativa
AGTGGGGGGGTCGAGCTGGACCGCGAGTGTCAAATTGTTGACCTTGCTGCTGGCAAAACTGCTGGTAGAGAGCTGGATCCATGTAGTACTGAGGTGGGATGGGAGGGTAACTTGGATAACCTGAATAAGCAGCTGGAGGTGGGAAACCATAGGGTGATCTGGGATGGTACTCGGCCCAGTGCATTGGAGGTGCTCGGTCGAGTGGGTGCTC
>NC_025696.1:23145439-23151787 GCF_000633955.1 Camelina sativa
CTAGCTGGTTCCACAGGATTCGCAACCCTTGAAAGTGCTCTAGTTGACCTACTTCTCCTCAAAGGGCTTGAATGTTGGCTTGGAGATGAGTTTCCAATCTTCAGCTCAGCAATCTCCTTCTTCAAGCCTTTGATAGACTTAGCCATGTTGGTCACCTTCTTCTTCAGCTTATCAAATCTCTTTCCATGCCACTTACCCCATTTTTGCAAAAGAGTTAACCTCTTGGCATTCTCCCTCACTCCTCTACTATCTCTTGGGTTGGGCTCATAATCTTCAAAGTAGAACTGCTCCTCTCCATCAGCTACTTGTGCATTCCTAGCTTCCTCAACTCTACGTTGAATCACTCCATCAAACCAATGCTTCTCAGCTGGCCAAAAATCAATGTTGGCTCCTTCTTGAATGGTGGTGAGCTCTTGGTTAGGCAATATGAATTGCTTTTTCCCTAGTGTTGGAAGCTCAAAGTTGAATATGTGGTTCCCTTGATGCTTCTCCTTGGCTATGATGAGAGTAGAAGTGAGGTAGCTTGAGTCAATCCATCTTGGTGAGACCCTTTCTCCTCTAAGTTGAACTCTAGCAGCTTGTAGGATTGGAGTGATGATGCCTCCAATGGTAAGTGCTCCTCTTGACCCTTTGGTCTCCAACTTTCCTACCCAACTTCTCAATTGGGTCATGTGGTCAATGAGCACCATTCCTAAGTCAGTCTCCACTGTGCTCCCAAGGATGATGGTACCATTCCTTGCTTGAAAGATCACTCCATTAAGAGCCAAGTCAATCATCTTTAGCTCTCCCTCATTGATGTTCCCAGTTTCCTTCCTTGCAAAGAATGTATTTGCAAGAGCTTTGTGGAAGTACCTTAGGACTGGGCTTCTTATCCTAGAGCTCTTGGAGTTGGAGGATGAGTAGTACTTGTTATCTCCAATGGTTTCCCACACAGCATACAACTCATCTCTTGGAACCATCAAACTCCTATTGCTCCCAACCTCAAAACCAAACACATTTGCTACCTCTTTCATTGAAAGCTCATGCTTCTTCCCTTTGATAGTGAAAGAGATGTGACCAGCTCCATGTTCAGCACTCTTCCTTGCATATGTGTGCAGCTTGACAGTAGCTAGGAACTCACAGCTTTCCTCCTTGTAGCCTTCCATGCACAGCCCCATGAACTTGGTGAGATTGCTCTTCTCAAAGAGGTATTCCACATCCTCATCAATGGCAAGCTTCTCCATGGTCTCCTTGTGAGGATACCTAGTTCCCAAGAACTCCATCCTCATGAAGGCATCATAAATCTGCCTCTTTGACAGCCCACAAGACTCAGCTTCTCCATCATCCATCAATTCTTCTTCTTCACTCTCCTCCTCACTTTCACTTTCAATCTCTTCTTGCTCAACTTCAACAGCTGGCCTCTTCCCTTTGGCCTTGTGTCTCCTCATAAACTCATTGAGAGTAGGCTCTCTTTCCTCCTCACTCTCAGTCCTTTCAGGATCTTCCTCAACAGAGTCTCTCCTTGGATACGGCATCTGGCTCGACCGACTGCTCGACCCGGCACTCGGTCGAGTGGTCGATCGAGTGGTCCGTCGAGTGACTCTCCCAGCTTCACCTCTTGATTCAAGGTCAGCATCACGACGTTCCATGGAGCTTGCAGCGGTTCGGTGAGACTTCTTGGTGATCTTGGAAGACATTTTCAAAAGAAACTGAAGAGAATAAACTCAAAGCTCAAAGTTAATAGGTTAGTGACCCAAAAACTTGAAAGAACAAAGCTTGAGCAAGAGATGAACTTTGAGAGAGATTTCAAAGCTTGAATTTAAGTGTTTTGAGAAAATGAGAGAATGTGAGAGGTTCAAGATCGTGCAAGGGCTATATAAAGAAGCCAAGGGGACAAGGAGACAAGGGTGGAGCGTCCATACCATTCAAATTTGAATTGGGAATCTTTGACTTGCTTTTGACTGTAGCTCGACCCCACACTCGACCAACACGTGGTCGAGCTCCTTGACCAATTTTGAAATTTCAAAATTTTTCTCCTTGTTCTTCCCTCCACTCGATCGTCCTAACGGTTTGAAGATGAAATGGGCTTTAATTCATACCCAGCTCGGCCGAGTACCTCTCGTGGACTGGTCGAGTGGGCCTGCGAGTCTTCTTCTCCAAGTCCACATCTCTCCTTAACCAACTACATTCTCACCTAAAGCCTGTCCAACAAAATACATAAAAGAAAACACATCAAAACTACTAAGAATTTAAACCATATTTACAAAGGATACCTTAGGGACTTCCTCCCTAGTGAGCTTGTTTAAAGTCACTAAGCTTGACTTTGGTTTCCTTCTTAACTTTGGTTTAGATACCAAGGAGGTGATGAAATCCTCCCTGGAACCTCTTGGTCACTGTGAAGTTGATCCTTGATCACCTCACCCTTAGCACTCAAACCATATTTCTTCTTAAATTTGAGCCTAGGTCTTGCTTTCCTCAAAGACCTCTTGTTCAGTTTGACTTTGAGATCCTCAACCATACTAGACAGCTCTTGAACTGACCTCTTAAGCTCCTCAACAGAATCCTCTTGAAGTGGGAGCTCAGCCTTAGGGTCTCCTTCATCCTTGAAAACCTCATGATCAACTTTCTCCTTGATAGTGAAGGGTTGATCATCAATGGTAGGCAGGTTGGTTGGGTTATAGATGTTGAACTTCATGACTGTATCCTCAGCAATGTTCAAGGTCACAAGACCTTCCCTAACATCTATTACTGCTCCAACAGTGGCTAAAAATGGCCTCCCTAACAAGATTGGATCTTCAGGCTCCTTGTCCATCTCTATGACCACAAAATCAGTATGAACCCTTGCCTTCCCTATCTTGAGTGGGACATTCTCCAACCTTCCAACTACCTCTCTATTTGTCCCATCAGCTAGGCACACATGGAGTTTAGTGGATTTGAAATCAGTTCTCCCAAGCTTTTGAGCTAAGGAGTATGGCATCACACTTGTTGAAGCTCCCAAATCACAAAGGCATTGATTGTAGTGGAGGTAACTGATTGTGCAAGGCAAGTAGAATGGCCCTGGGTCCTTAAGCTTAAGTGGGATGATCACTCCTCCAAGGTTCTCAAGATCCTTCTCATCTTGAGCTTGAGCTTTCTTTACTGATAAATCAAGCAAAAAATCTCTATAGAGAGGGTATGGTTTATACTGTTCCAAAGCAGGTCCTCTCTCCTCTTCTTGGTAGGCAATGATGATCTCTTGAATAGCTATCACTTCTTCATTTTTCTCAACCAAAGCTTCTTCCCTCAAAACCCTTTCTTCCTCATGTTGCTTAGCCAACATCTCCTTTTTCTCAATGATTTCCCTTAACTCCTTGATCCTCTGTGCTTTGAAACGCCCAGGGAATGGCAGTGGAGGCTTGTAAGCAGGAGGAATGTACTTAGCAGGCTTGACAGCTTCGGAGTCCCCAGCTCGATCGACCACTCGAGCATGCACTCGGTCGAGTGGCTGCTCGAGCTCCCTGTCGAGTTCTCCTGCGAGTTCCTGTTGCTTTGCACAGATGTCACTTGGGGCTTCAGTAACTAATGAATTCCCCCAAACTTGGACTTCACTGTCCTCAGTGACTTCTTCCTCTTGAAATTGAATGGCTTTGGCTGAGAACTCCCTTGGATTTGAACAGTTTTTCCAGGGAGTTGGTTGGGTTTTGGAGCTGAAGTAGATGCTATGTTACCCTCCATATACTTCACTCTTGAATTAAGACCCTCAAACTTCATATTCAGATCATTGTACTGTGATGTTAACCTTTGGTTCAACTCAGCAAACTGCTTGGCTTCCTCAATCTTTCCTTGTGTTTGCCCAATCAACAATTGTTGCATCATAGCTCTTAAGTCTTGTTCTTGGCCTTGGTTAGTCTGAAACCCTGGTGGGGGACACAACTGAGGCTGGAACACTTGGTGTTGTTGTTTGGGGATGTAGGTTTGTTGCTGTTGAGGCTGTTGAGGTGGATAGACTTGGTCTTGAGGATTAGCCACATTGGTACTCCTATAAGATAGGTTGTTGTTCTTGAAACCTCCTTGGTTGTAGCCTTTGAATCCTCCTTGATTCTGCATGTAGCACAACTCAGCAAACTCAGTCTCCCCCTCTTGAACTTGTGCTTCTTCTTCACCAATGAAATGAATAGACTTGGACTGGCTAAGAAGGATCTTGTCAAGCTTCTCATTGACCATCTTCAAGTCCTTCTTATACTTGTCCTCTTGATCAGTTGAGGAGCTCCTTATGGTCCTATCATAGTCTTCATTATAGTTGCCATCTGACTGAGCAAGATTCTCAACTAATTCCCAGCCTTCTTCCACATTCTTGTTGAGGAAGTTGCCATTAGAAGCTGTGTCAAGCAACATCCTTATCTTTGGAAGCACTCCTCTATACAAGGTACTCAATAGTGACTCATTGCTGAAACCATGATGAGGACATTGAGTCTGATATCCTTTGAATCTCTCCCATGCCTCACAAAAGGTCTCATTATTCCTTTGAGCAAATCCAGAGATCTCATTCCTCAGCCTTGCTGTCCTAGCATTAGAAAAGAACTTGGCCAAGAAAGCCTTCTTGCATGCATCCCAAGTAGTGATTGCACCAGTGGGGAGAGTTTTTTCCCATAAATGAGCCTTGTCCCCAAGTGAGAAAGGGAACAACCTCAGCTTAAAACCATCCTCACTTACACCATTGATCCTTGTAAGGCCACATATTCTATCAAACTCATCAAGGTGATCAAGTGGATCCTCCATTGGCAATCCATGAAATTTGTTGGCTTGAATCATGGAGATTAAGCCACTCTTGATCTCAAAGTTGTTGTTGGCAACAGTTGGAGGCACAATTCCAGCCCTTTGGTTGTGAGTGTTGGGTGCATCTCCAGCACCAATGTTCCTTGGTCTCTGAACCTGATCCTGATGATCCATTGCTACTATAACCTCTTGTTGTTCCTGAACAACTCTCCTTTGCTTAGTTCCCAAACCCTTTGTCACCTTGTGGATGTTGTCAATGTGCTTGAGAAGATGGTCCTTTCCTTTAGACCTTGTGTGCATCAACAAACACAAACGATTTTTCCCAGGCACGCGACTGAGCACAGGCTCTTGTTGGTGATCAAGTCGACTGGAAACTGATGGTTATAGAGATCCGGCGTCTGGCTCGAGCAGGTGCTCGATCACTACTCGGTCGAGTGGTGGTCGAGTTGATGGTCGAGTGGTACCTGAAATGGAACTTCAACCCAGAAACAGAAGATTCAAGTGTATAAACGAACTTAATCTTAGACTAATATGGATCCTAAATGTCACAAAAACACACTCAAATGGGCAACGGCGCCAAATTGAAACAAGTTTTTTTGTGTGGTGAATGATGGTGGATGTATGCAATGATGATATATGAATGGAATGATGGATGGGTGTTTCAATTCCCCTTATGCTATTGCAGTACAAGAGGTATCAATCCTAAATGAGTGTTTGTGAACAGATAAGATGTGCATATGAATCTAAGTTAAGACAAATGTAATGATTGTTTGTCACTAACAATCCTAAGATGGAAATGTAAAGATGCAGAAAGTAAACTACAAGAACCAAGAACTAAATGCAAATGAAACTGAATGATTGAAACTGTAATGAAGCAAGAACAGAAATAGAAACTACTACTAATGAACTAATGCAAGACAATTAATGAACTGAAAGCTAAATGTATGCAACTGGAATGAAACAGGAATGAAACAAGACAATCACAAATCATAAACCAGAGTTCTGGGGATGAACTCGAGCAAGCACTCGACCGAGTGTAGGTCGAGTGAGAGGTCGAGTTGGCTAAATCCGGAAAACAGAGCAACACAACAAAAACAGAGCAACACTAAAACCAAACAAACAACAAGCAAGCTACGAGATTAAGACTTTAAAATCAATAAACAAAGAAGGTTCCTGAGGATGGATTCATGGGAAGAACTAATCATTGTGGTTATCTAACTTGGTCAACAAATCTCAAGCAAACTTTGAGCTAACCTCTAGACATATTAATCTAAGACAAGTTTCTCCCACTCTCATGGTCAAGAAACAATCAAACCTATGCAATTCTAGACTTGTTCTCACACAGTAAAGAATCTACACAAGCAGGCATTAAGCAATACATCTCAAACCAAACAAGACCTCTAATCTCTTAGCAAGCCTAATGGTAAGCTCTAGATCTAGCCTTATCTATGCTTCTTAAACATTGGTGTGATGCTAAGGAGCTTGAAATCAGAACCTAACCTCTCAGTTCAAGATCAGACATTAAGATCATCTACCCTAGAAGAGATCTACAACAATCAAGCTTGACCAAGTCACACAAACCACAAGATCAATCCATCCTAACCCATCCTCAAG
>NC_025696.1:23152835-23205375 GCF_000633955.1 Camelina sativa
GTCGAGTGTGCGGTCGAGTTGGACTCCGGACCTTGTTGTTTCAACCTTAACTCCCTTGTTTCCTCCTCATGGTTGCTTCACATCTCTTCTCCATTGCTTCCATGCTCCATAAGCTCCAAAATCACCTGTTTATGCATGAAAAGATGCAAATGCAATGCAACTAAACTCTAATGCATGATTAGTGCTAAAGCTACACAATAATGGCCTAAATGGATAGAAAAAGATGCAAAAGATGTGAATAAACTAAGGGAAAACAAGGCAAAATATATGAACATCACTTCCTTTGCTTTAGATGTTTTGAAAAGCTGCTTAAGTTCATGATAAGTACTTGTAACCAAAGCTTGTAGATCTTCTTTATGTTGATGTAGACTTTGTAGAGCAATAAAATTTGTAGCAAAACGTGTCTCTCCAGGACAAATGATCTCTTTCCAACCTGGTCTTTTTCTGACCCAATTCAAAGTCGACTTATGATTGTAAACAAATATAGTTACCTTAGACATACAATGCACTAAATTGTGAACAAAAGGGAGTTTCACAACATCTTCCAGAATCAGATTGATACAATGAGCTGCACATGGAGACCAAGCAATGGTGGGAAACTTTTCAACAAGAAGCTTTCCTGCAGCTTTGTAGTTGGGTGCACTATCAGTCACAAAATGAACCACATTATCTGAACCGATCATACCCACAAGTTCAGCAAACAAGTTGCATAAATTCTCAGCACTTGCATAGATATCAGAAGCATCAACTGACTTGAGAAATGTAATTCCTTTAGGACAATAAACTAAGAAATTAATCAGTGGCCTTTGTCTTGTGTCCTTCCATCCATCTGCCATAAGAGTACATCCAGTACTACTCCATGTACTTCTAAACTTATCAATGATCAAAGAAACTTGAACCTTAGCATCCCGCAACAATCCAACACGCAGAGCATGGTATGAAGGGCCTACATATCCATGACCCATACTTGCTACCTTACTCATCATAGGCTGAAAAAGTGGAGAATTCACAGCATTCATCGGAATACAAGCATCATAAAACCACAATGCAATAGACATATCCACATCATGTATTATCTCTTTACTCTGCAAACAAGCTTTGATAGTAGGTTGAGTCTGATCATGCACACCTCTTTTAAAGTATTCATGTAGATCAATTCCTTGTTTCCTCCTCTTTTGACTTGGGCCAACATCGATATCATCTCCATCAACATCATGAATTTCAGGACCATCTAAGTTCGTATCATCCAAAACAATATTTTTCTTCTTCTTGCTTTCAATTTCTTTCAGTGCACTCATTATCTTAAATCGCACATCTGCAGTAATCTTCGAACACGCATCAATATCCCCTTTCACGCTAGCAAGATGGTGTTTCATCCTATTAATTCCACCTCCTAATTTTTTTTTGTGACAAAAGGAACATTCCAGAATCGTTTTTCCTCTTGCGTCTTTTGATTGAATGACATACGACCAAGCAATATCAATTTTTCCTCGGACTAAACGGTTTGCAGCTGCTATTTCTTTATAGTTTTCATCTTCCTATGTTACCATTTCCTGTTAAATTCACAACAGAGAAAGAGAAAAAAACAGATTTGAGATATATAGACAGGATCATGATCGTTTGCTAATATATATTTATATATATAAATTATAAAAGCATGAGGATGAATAATTATGACACACGAACACCTAACATCTTATATTTGAAAAAGCAGAGTAGTCACAAGAAAACAGAGTACCACGAGAAAAGCAGAGTAGCCACGAGAGTTGGAAAATTATACTAATATTTAAAATCAATCAAACACATGATCATCAAAACTAAAAAGGAATTTCAGAATAGTGGAGAAAGAATAGAGTTAGAACACTCAACGGTTCTTACGCAAGTATGAAAGATGGCAAAGAAGTTGAAGACGAGAGGGAGGTGTGTGAGTCGTGTGTCGCCGTCTAAGCTAAAAGGTTCTAAAACTAATTGAAAACTGTGAAACCCTATTATTTTTTTCCAAAAATCAAGTAGATTTTTTTGAACCGCTAACCGGCTGGGTCAATCGGTTCACCGGGTCATGGGTTAATAGCGGTTTTTTAGGGGTTAATGTTTTAAATAACTTTTTAAATAAACAAAACTAAAAGGGCATAGCCATAACACAAAATGTTAATATAGATTTTTTAAAAGTATACACTACATAACTCTTATGTTTTTTCTTTTTGAGTCACATACATGCCTTATCAAACAAAACAAAAGCCACATCCAAAATTTTCTAAGTAATTTTATAGTAATGGCCTACAGTAATAATTCTAACCATTAGCCTTAAACTTTCATATACGAAACTAAATTTCAGTATGCCGCTTCGTCTAATTATGTTAGGGGGGGGGGTATTGAACTTGTTTTTTTGATAGGATTTGGTTAATATTTTAGAATTATGAGATATATGAGTAAGGTTTTAGAAGATTTGATGATTTGTTAGAGATTTTATATTAAAGAAATTAGAATATGTGGGATTTTGTAAGTGATTTTAGAATATTTCAAAACACACCATCTATCTTTTTTTTCTTTATTGATAAAATGTGATTATTATTACCAAAAGAAACAGTTTTTTTTTTACAAGAGATTGGTGTAGCAGTGATTTTATTTAGACCAAAAAAAGAAGATTAAAAAGTCTAATGAAAAATGGGAAGTACAAGATGCAGAGATTTACTTAAACCATTGTTGAAGAAGATTTTTAAAAGCATGGTGCTTTCTCCGAGCCAGAATAGTGTCCTAAATGTTCCTGTCAATTTGTTTGAAGATAGAGGAAACAATAGAGGAGATGTTGTTGTGAAGACGATTGTTGCCCTCTTTTCATATATGTAGATTGTGGCATGAGGGCTGAGAAGCAAATCTTTTGAGTTTTGAGGGTTAAGGACACATTAGCAGAAGTCAAAGACAGATGAGGACAGACCAGTCGACAAATATGAAAGATGATTGGCCAAGCTTGTGAAGAACAAGCTTCCAAATCTGTTCACTGAACTCACAATACAGAAGAAGATGGTATCGGGTTTCTCTGTGAAGATTGTGGGTGCGGCAAAGTGTTGATTAAGCTTGAATAAGCTTGAGGCTAAAGTCAAGTATATTTAGGAGAAAAGCTAATTATACATATTTGAGATTTAGGAGTTATCTAATAAGTTAGTTTTTCCATTTTGAATTAGGAAACTTGTCTAACAGTTTTTCATATATAAGGAGATGCTAAGGTTGTGGCATAACTTATGAGTTCGAGAAGAACAAGAGAGAGCTTTAGGTTTTGAGAGATTTTCCTAAAGATTAATAAAAGAGAGTAATTATTTTGTTCTTAAATCATATAAGAGTTTCTTTGTTTCTAGATTCTATATTTGGTATCAGGGCTTTGCAAACGATACCATGGGAGAGATTACGGAGTCATCAAACATGACACTAGCAAAAGTAAAGGAGGGAGGTTCTTCTTCGTCTTCCATCAAGTGTCCTATGCTAACCACAACCAACTACGCGGTCTGGGCCATGAAGATGAGAATTCTCCTCAGGGTACATAAAGTCTGGGATATCATCGAAGAATCTTTGAACGGCGATGAGAAGAAAAACATGGCTGTGGCTTTGCTGTTTCAGTCAATTCCTCAGGCACTTATTCTACAAGTTGGAGAATTGGACACAACAAAGAAAGTGTAGGAGGCCATAAGAACAAGACACGTCGGAGCAGAAAGGGTCAAGGAAGCAAGGTTGCAGACGTTGATGGCTGAGTTTGATCGGTTGAAGATGAAGGAGACAGACTCAATAGATGATATCTCTGGCAAGTTATCTGAAATCTCCGCCAAATCAGCTGCATTAGGAGAAGACATTGAAGAACCTAGACTCATCAAGAAGTTCCTTAAGAGTCCCCACGCAAGAAGTATATTCATATCATTGCTTCACTAGAACAAGTACTCGATCTCAAGAACACGAGTTTCAAAGACATCATCGGACGTCTGAAGAGTTATGAAGAGCGTATCATTGAAGAAGAAGAAGCTCTGGATGACCAAAGCAAGCTGATGTATGCGAATATGGAATCTCAACCATACTTCGAGTCTACTGGAGATTTTAGAGGTTAAGGACGATTCATTAACAGAGGCAGGGGTCGCGGAGGACGATTCAACAACGGACGGTTCAATGGTGGAAAAGATATCTCAAAAGTGATTTGCTATAGGTGTGACAAAGCTGGACATTTTGCTTCAAATTGTCCAGATCGTCTTTTTAAGCTGCAAGAGGTACAAGAAAGTGACAATAAGAGTACACTGGAAGCAGATGAACTTATGATACATGAGATAGTAAATCTAAATGAAGAAAAGGTTGTACCAAGTCAATTTGAGACCAGCACTGGGGAAGATGGTGTTTGGTACCTTGACAATGGAGCCAGCAACCATATGACTGGAGACCGAAGGTATTTTTCAAAGCTCGACGACTCAATCGTAGGAAAAGTGCGTTTTGGTGATGATTCTCGAATAAACATCAAAGGAAAGGGTACAATTGAGTTCATTGATAGGAATGGTGATTCAAGAACAATGTCCGATGAGTATTTTATTCCGGGGTTAAAGAGCAACATCATTAGCCTTGGACAAGCTAAAGAATCAGGCTGTGATGTTCGAATGAAAGGAGACAACCTAACAATGCGTGACTGTGATGGTAAGTTGCTGGTGCAAGCAACTCGATCGAAGAACCGACTATATAGGGTGAATATGGGAATAAAAGATGGATTGTGTCTGTTTTCTACAACAACAAGTGACACAAGTAGATGACATGCACATTTAGGTCATCTAAACTTCGGAGCAATGAAAGCTATGATAGAGGGAGAACTTGTCATAGGATTTCCATGGATCAACTTGGAGAAGGAAATTTGTGGATCATGCTTACTTGGCAAGCAAACACGTCAAGCATTCCCACAAGCCACTGCCTATCGAGCAACAAAACCCCTTGAGCTGATACACGGTGATCTGTGTGGTCCTATAACTCCAAATACAATGGTTGGAAATAAGTATGTCTTTGTGTTAATCGATGATTACACAAGATATATGTGGACAACTTTGTTGAAAGAGAAGAGTGAGGCGTTCAACAAATTTAAGAGATTCAAGATCTTGGTGGAGCAAGAAACAAAGGAGCATATTCAAACGCTTAGGACTGATCGAGAAGGTGAGTTTGTGTCTCGAGAATTCAATGACTTCTGTGCTGATGCAGGAATAATCAGGCATCTTACAACCCCATACACTCCACAACAAAATGGGATTGTGGAAAGGCGTAATAGAACACTAATGGAGATGACTTGAAGCATTCTCAAGCATATGCGGGTCCCGAATTTTCTTTGGGGAGAAGCAATAAGGCATTCTACATATCTTCTTAATCGAATTGCCACGAGGGCACTCAAAGACAAGACTCCATATGAGATGTTACGATAGAAGAGACCAAACCTTAGTCATATTCGGGTGTTCGGTTGCATAGGATATGTGAAAACAGAGGCTCCTCATTTGAAGAAACTAGATGACAAGTCACGAGTGCTAGTTCATCTTGGTAAAGAACCGGGATCAAAGCCATACCAGTTATATGATCCGCACACTCGAAAGATAACAGTAAGCAAAGACGTTGTCTTTGATGAGACAAAGTGTTGGAACTGGAATCAAAACGTTGTAGAGGGAGACAAGGCAGGAGAATTTAATATTAACTTCGGAGTTTTTGGGAATCATGGTATCCAAGATACATAACAAGTCGAAGAAGAACAGAGGAGGATTGAACCTGTTTCTTCGGAACAGAGGAAGATTGAACCTGGTTCTTCGGATAATAATGTTGCAGAATCATCAAATGAGTCTACTATAGAAAGAGATGATGATGAAGGAGAGAGTGATGGTAGTGAAGACCAAGCACAATTGGGGCTCAGGAGATCACAAAGAACAATCGTGAAACCCAATTATCTCAATGATTATGTGCTGCTAGCCAAAGTGTGTGGAGAACACTTGTTGATGGCAATAAACGAAGAACCTAGGGATTTTTCTGAAGCACAAGAATCAAAACAATGGATGCTTGCATGTGAGGATGAGAGTGGCTCCATTACAAAGAATCATACTTGGAATCTAGTTGATCTTCCATCAGGAGCAAAACCAATAGGCTTAAAATGGGTATTCAAGCTTAAGAGAAACTCCGATGGCAGTATAAACAAATACAAGGCCAGACTAGTCGCAAAGGGATATGTGCAGAGACTTGGAATTGATTTCGAAGATGTGTTCGCTCCAGTAGCACGAATTGAAACAATTCATCTCTTAATCAGTCTTGCAGCGTCCAATGGGTGGGAGATACACCACCTTTATGTTAAAACAGCATTTCTTCATGGGGAGCTGAAAGAAACAGTTTATGTAGCACAACCAGAAGGTTTTGTTGTGGAAGGGTGAAACAAGTATTTCTTATGTTTGTGGTGAATGATGGTGGATGTACGCAAAGATGATATATGAATGAAATGATGGATGGGTGTTTCAATTCCCCTTTATGCTATTGCAGTACAAGAGCTATCAATCCTAAATGAGTGTTTGTGAACAGATAAGATGTGCATATGAATCTAAGTTAAGACAAATGTAATGATTGTTTGTCACTAACAATCTTAAGATGGAAATGTAAAGATGCAGAAAGTAAACTACAAGAGCCAAGAACTAAATGCAAATGAAACTGAATGATTGAAACTGTAATGAAGCAAGAACAGAAATAGAAACTACTACTAATGAACTAATGCAAGACAATTAATGAACTGAAAACTAAATGTATGCAACTGGAATGAAACAGGAATGAAACAAGACAAGCACAAATCATAAACCAGAGTTCTGGGGATGAACTCGAGCAAGCACTCGACCGAGTGTAGGTCGAGTGGGAGGTCGAGCTAGTTGAATCCGGAAAACAGAGCAACACAACAAAAACAGAGCAACACTAAAACCAATCAAACAACAAGCAAGCTACAAGATTAAGACTTAGAAATCAATAAACAAAGAAGGTTCCTGAGGATGGATTCATGGGAAGAACTAATCATTGTGGTCATCTAACTTGGTCAACAAATCTCAAGCAAACTTTGAGCTAACCTCTAGACATATAAATCTAAGACAAGTTTCTCCCACTCTCATGGTCAAGAAACAATCAAACCTATGCAATTCTAGACTTGTTCTCACACAGTAAAGAATCTACACAAGCAGGCATTAAGCAATACATCTCAAACCAAACAAGACCTCTAATCTCTTAGCAAGCCTAATGGTAAGCTCTAGATCTAGCCTTATCTATGCTTCTTAAACATTGGTGTGATGCTAAGAAGCTTGAAATCAGATCCTAACCTCTCAGTTCAAGATCAGCCTTAAGAACATCTAGCCTAGAAGAGATCTACAACAATCAAGCTTGACCAAATCACATAAACCACAAGATCAATCCTTCCTAACCCATCCTCAAGATCCTAAGAAGACTACTCACAACAAGACATGATGAAACAAATCAAAAACCCAGAAAATATTGAAACTTGCATTATTAGAAAGATAAAACTGAGATCTTTAATATTAATCAAAGGATGAAACTCAAATTCTCAATATTAAGAAAGTTATTGAACCAACAATATTGAAGAATCTAAGAGTTTTCTTAAAGAAGTACAAAATCTAATAAAATGCAAAAGGAATAATGCTAAAAAAGGTAAAAACTAGGTTTTTGGGAATATCTAAAAGTCTGGACGCTTTGGTGGCTGCAGGTACAAGGTCTTATATAGTGGGGAAGTGGAAGCCCTAAAAATAGAAAAAGTCAAAGCGGTCAACGGCTCGGTCAACTCGACCTGTGCTCGGTCGAGCTAGGGGTCGAGCTGGCTTCTCACGTGCAATCTCCACTCGGTCGAGTCCTCCTCAGCACACGGTCGAGTGTCTGGTCGAGTGTGCGGTCGAGTTGGACTCTGGACCTTGGTTCTTCAGCCTTAACTCCCTTGTTTCCTCCTCAAGATTGCTTCACATCTCTTCTCCATTGCTTCCATGCTCCTTGAGCTCCAAAATCACCTGTTTATGCATGAAAAGATGCAAATGCAATGCAACTAAACCCTAATGCATGATTAATGCTAAAGCTACACAATAATGGTCTAAATGGATAGAAAAAGATGCAAAAGATGTGAATAAACTAAGGGAAAACAAGGTAAAATATATGAACATCAAAGGGTGTGAAGAGATGGTCTACAAGCTAAATAAGGTTTTGTATGGTCTTAGACAAGCCCCAAGAGCTTCGAATGAAAAGTTAAATGAAGTTTTTAAGGAGTTGCGATTCAAGAGGTGTTCTAAAGAACCTTCGATTTATCGGAGAAGGGTAAACCATGAGATCGTCGTCATTGCGGTGTATGTCGACGATCTATTTGTCTCCGGTTCAAGCATTGAAATCATAGAGGAGTTTAAAGGGGAGATGGAATCCAAATTTGAGATGAGTGATCTTGGCAAGCTGACTTACTATCTTGGAATCGAAGTATGTCAACACCAAGATGGGATAAATTTGAGTCAGAAATGTTATGCATTGAAGATATTGGAAGAGGCTCGAATGTCCAACTGTAACTTTGTTCATACACCAATGGAATCTGGACTGAAGTTATCAAAGGCACAAGAGGAGAAAGATATTGATGCTACGAACTATAGGAAACTCGTGGGCTGTCTTCGCTATTTACTACACACAAGACCTGACTTGTCTTTTTGTGTAGGAGTTTTGAGTTGCTATATGAAAAATCCTAAGGAGTCACATGGAGTGGCTATGAAGCAATGTCTAAGATACTTGCAAGGAACCACCACATTAGGGTTATCTTTCACGAGAATGACTTCAAAGAGGTCGAGCTTGGTCGGGATTAGTGATAGCAGCCATAACATGGATCCAGATGATGGCAAAATCACAACTAATCATGTTTTCTATCTTGGAGGAAGCTTGATTACTTGGTGTTCCCAGAAGCAGGAAACAGTAGCTCTGTCATCGTGTGAAGCTGAGTTCATGGCTGCTACGGAGGCAGCGAGACAAGCGATATGGTTGCAGGACTTGCTTAGTGAAATCACGGAGACAGAATGTGAGAAGGTCGTCATCAGAATAGATAATCAATCAGTGATCGCACTCACCAAAAATCATGTGTTTCACGGCCGGAGTAAACACATACACACAAGGTACCATTTCATACGAGAGTGTGTAGAAAATGGGCAAGTGGAGGTTGGACATGTTCCAGGGGATGCACAGAAGGCGGATATCTTGACAAAAGCTCTTAGAAGAATCAAGTTTAAGGAAATGAGGGATCTCATTGGTGTACAAGACTTGATGAAGAAGGAATTCAAGCTTAAGGGGAAGAATGTTGATTAAGCTTGAATTAGCTTGAGGCTAAAGTCAAGTATATTTAGGCGAAAAGCTAAATATACATATTTGAGATTTAGGAGTTATCTAATAAGTTAGTTTTTCCATTTTGAATTAGGCATCTTGTCTAAGAGTTTTTCATATAGAAGGAGATGCTAAGGTTATGGCATAACTTATGAGTTTGAGAAGAACAAGAGAGAGCTTTAGGTTTTAAGAGATTTTCCTAAAGATTAATAAAAGAGAGTATATCTTTTAGTTCTTTTGTTCTTAAATCATATAAGAGTTTCTTTGTTTCTAGATTCTATACAAAGCACATTGTTGGTGATAGCCCAAGAGTGAAGCCTTGATCTTGTTGGGAGTCTATCCAAGTGAAAGATCCAGAAAGTGAAAGCCAAATTGGGAATGTTTCCAGGATACCACACAACTTTTGCCCAAGATTGGTAGAGCCAGTTGGTCTCACATGATTCCAATTGTGAGATGTTGTAAAGATGGTTCTAGAGAAATTACCAGACTTCCAACTGTATATACACCATGTCCTTTTTGACTTGATGGTGGATCGATGGCCAGAAGATTTGATGATTAACATAATATCTCATCATCATTTGCAGCCTGCAAAAAACAAAACACATTAGAGTAAACGAGAAACGATGAAATGGCCTTTTGATAAACAAGAATTGAACATCATTATGCTTCCCACCGGAGCTCACACTTCATCTTCTGCTAAAGAGATGAAATTTGGACAGTAGTGACTCTGATTGTTCCGGTAGTGACTCTGATGTCGTATTAAACAAAGCTTTTGGGGAACCATGTTGCGAAGAGGGTACAAGTGGTTTCGTGGAAGATGCGAGCCTTCATCAGTTCATATATTGTCGCAGTGATGTTCTCAAATCAGGAAAATGCACTGGCTATGACGAAAAACAGAGTCATGTACATAAGTGGAAGATGCAATTAGTCTGACTTTTTTTTTTCGGAAATCCTTTAAAATCCTACCTTAAAGGGTGTGACTATATGAGTCACATTTATCAACTAAAAAATTTCAAAGATAATCATATCCTTGGTTTCTGCTTTCCACTCTCACGTTCTCATTGTCAAACAAATTTTTTTTTTATCATTTTTTCACAAAAAGCCAGGAATCATCTTTGAGAATTCTTTTGTTGGATATGCTCCATCTTCTCTTTTCTCAAGCGAGTAAGGCTTGCAAGTATGGGTGTCAAAATGATTAACTCAACTCAAATCAACTCATTACCTAATGAGTTTAGATTAAATGAGTTCATGGATTAACCCAGCTCATTTAAACAAATGAGCTGGGTTAATCCATGAACTCATTTAATTTGATGAGTTAAGTGGTTAAATGAGTTCTAAATGAGTTCTGAAACCTGTTTGTAAATGAGTTCTGAAACCTGTTTGTAAACCTGTTAAATGAGTGATATCCTTGATTATGCTAAGTTATAAGATTATCATGTGAGCAAATCAATTCAACAACGGCCAGAGAGTCACATTTGCAATCAAAATGTTGGAAATAGACAAGAAAGAGTTTGAATAAGATGTATTCAAAACAAAAGTTGACAGATTCTTTAAAGACGTCTAGTGACATTGCACATCAAAAACCCACAAGATAAAGATTCTATCTTGAGGATCTCACTTCTTTTTGGGATCACCAGCCTTTGTCTGCAGACATTGAACAAAAACCATTCTTAAGGATTCAATCACAATTTTTAAAAAGGGAAAGCAAGATATTAAACATTTAGAAACCAGTAGACTCACCTTCTTAACACCACAAATCCTCTTAGCCCTGTTCTTTTCCACTAGAAGTTGGGTTTTCCCGAATGACAACTATCTCGTCCTTCTCATCTACATCATACAAACCAGTTTATAAGAAGCGAGACAGTAAAATGGCATCAAAATGACAACTCTACATATACGAGCATAGTCAATCAAATAACAGCAACACACATGTACATGAGCACAAGAACACACATAAAGCTTCACCTTACAAGAACGATACACACGAGTACAAGAACACACATCATACGCGAACAATAAACACAAGTACACAAGTTTGTCTCTTACCTTCATCATTAGCCGGATAACCATATAGCCAAGAACGAGTACACAATAAAGCTTGGACATTGCTAGGAAGGAGACGACTTCAATACTTATTTATTACGTGAGCACCAATGCTAAAAGAGGACTCAGAAGCAACGGTTGTAATGGGGATACTAAGCACATCCATTGCCATGTATGTTAGGGCACCAAAACGATGTCTATTTTCTCTCCAATACTGCAAAACATTCAAACTGGGATGACTTTTCATATCTAATTTTGGGTCCTCCAAATACATTCTTAACGCTGACTTTCCTTCTTCAACTTCTGGAACATCATCTAAGTCGAATAAATCCTGTATCATATGAAAAGTTATATCAACAAGACAACAAGTCCAAGTCACAATCTCAAATTTAATAGAAGTCAGATCATTATCAGAAACTTACATCTAGCACATGATCATCCAAATTCTCACTTCCTCGTTCTGAAACACGGGAATTTGTTCTTGGAGAACTCACAATAGGGGTCAAAGGAAACGCTTTTCTATATTCTTCAAAAAGCTTTATAAGCTTACTTTCAAGGAAATCTATCTTTTCCTGTGAAGTCGATGGATCAAGCTCATCATAACAACGCTTCAGAAGTTTAAATTTCATCCTAGGATCCAAAACAACCCCCATTGCAAGAATAACACTATATTCTTCCCAGTATTTATCGAATCTCATCCTCATTTTATAAATCATATCTCGAATTATCTTGTCTTCATTGTATTGGTGCACTTCCAGCAAACACTGAATCTTCCAAACATGTCCAAAATATAAATTTGAAGTTGAGTAGCTTCTCCCAGACATCAAAGAAGTAATCTTGTAAAATGGCATCAGAATCTCATGAATAACCTTTGCTCTCGAACTGATGACTTCCACCACGTCAAGGTGACACTCTACCGCTGAGTTATATTTCCATTTTTCACTTGAGGGAAAATGCTTGTAGTTTTTATCAACTATCTTAAATCTATTCAATGCACGCTGATACTTCAAAGCTTTTGTCAGCATCACATATGTTGAGTTCCATCTCGTTTGTACATCTAAAGATAGAACCACTTCACCTTCACCTTCTACACATTCTGCAAGCGCAATTCTCCTAGATGTTGAGCCTTTAATATACTTAACAGTCTCTCTGATCTTAGACAATGCATCATCAATCACAAGCAAACCGTTTTGCACAATACGGTTTAAGATATGTGCACAGCACCGCACATGAAAAAACTCTCCTCTACACAGCAAATTATCATCCAGATTAAGATGATCTCTCAATATATCTTGCAAACAATTGTTGGCTTTAGCATTATCCAAAGTAAGCGTAAAAACTTTCTATTCTATTCCCCACTCCTTTAAACATTCATAGATCCTACTAGCTAATGCATCACCCGTGTGGGGAGGAAGAATGTCACAAAATGACAAAATTTTGCTATTCAATACCCACTTTGCATCTATGTAATGTGCCGTTAAAGCAATATATCCATCTCCACCGAGTGAACTCCAACAACCAGAAGTCAAACATATCCTACTAGGAATCTTTTCTAGCTGAGACCTCAAAATCTGTTTTTCCTTTTCCCAAGTTCTAACCACATCAGCTGCAGCAGTGTTCCTAGTATAAAACTTATAGTCTGGATTCATGTAATGAATGTAATCCCTCAACTCTTCATATTCAACACAAAGAAAAGGCAGATCATGTCTAATAATCACTCGACTAAACTTTTCCCTAGCAACTGCATGATCAATCTTTGCTCTTTTTCTTTCAACCCCCATCGAACATTTATCTTTATGGCGAATCAGATTAGATGTTCCAGTAGTGGGCAACATCAAGTAACTCTTTGAGCAGTTCTGACAATATGCTCTCTTATCACCATTATCTTCCTTTTCTAGTCTAAAGTAATTCCACACATCTGATGTCCTACTTCTTTTACGAGAAACACTTACCAGGCTTTTAGATTGTGATGTATCCACTGATATTTGCCCTTGCCCACCATCTCCACTACGAGTATATATATCTTGACTGTCCATTGATCTAGAAAAAATAAACAAAAGTGTTTCTTTTGATAGGAGTTAAAGGATAACAAAAATACAATAAACTCAGTGAAAGAGAGATCGATAACAAAGCTCACCTCTTGAGTTAGTGGCACCAACTTGATTGTCGAATTAAGAGCTTTTTGCAGGTCTTTGCTTTGGACTATGTGATGATTTGAGCTACCAAAACTATATCACAAGTGCTCGAAGTTCCACTAGATCGAGTTCTATCAAATGAAAGAAATAAAAACTTAAAGCTATATCATGAACCCATATACAAACATGAAAACAATCATGAACAATCATGAACCCAAATACTTAAAAACAAAACCCAGAAAAAATCAACTTAAACCCAGCAAAATACAAACATGAAAATAATTTTCTAAACAAAAGCACTAGACCCACGTTCCACATCCATAAACCAAATCAAACAAAAACAATTGATACACGACAAACCATAAACTAAGAAAACAACACAAAACGGTCGAAATAATGAACACATACACAATCAAGATAACGAGAAGTCGAGAACAATCATGAACCCATATACGAACATGAAAACAATCATGAACCCAGATACTTAAAAACAAAACCCAGAAAAAATCAACTTAAACCCAGCAAAATTCAAACATGAAAAGCTTAAGGATTGAAGCGAACCTGAGAGGATCGGAGAAGAAGCTTAAGGATTGAAGCTAACATGGGTTGAAGCTCAATCTGAATCAAATTTGATTTTTCACAAATACAGGACGAAGCTCATTCACTTATTTGGGGGAAAAGATCGGTTTACACATTTTGACCGGTTTAGTGGTTTTAGTAATTTTGAGTGGTTTTAGCAATTTTGACCGGTTTAAGTATTTGATGGATTAAATGGTTAATCCATTACCCATTATAACATAACTCAATTGATCCATTAAACCATTTGATCCACTAACTCAATTTATTCATGAAATCATTAGGATAATTTTTTTTAACCCATTAGGGTCTATGGGTTGAGTTGAGTTATGGTTATCCATGAAACTTGACCTATTTTTACATCCATACTTGCAAGTTCCCATAATCTGATTTCACATTCAACCATTTTAGCTCCAGTTTTCTGTTCAGTTTTCTTCTTTCAATATTATTCTTTTTAATCTTTTTCTCCTTCTTTGTGTTTTAGATTTTTTCAAACGATCGAGCAATTTTTCATTCTTCTTTGGTCTTCTTTGCTGGGTTGGCCTAATTAGAATTCAATTTTACATAAATTTCTTGATATGTAGCTGCGATAGAATCTGGGTTAGTTTTTGATTGTATCGGACTTTGCTGTGTTTTTGAATATGGAACTGTAAAATTCAATCTTGGTTAGTTTGTGGAAAAAAAAAACATGGGTACGTATAATAAAAAAAGTATGGAGAGAACCCTCTCCTTTTGCGTCTGAAATCTGAATACTCAAATATCAAAATTCTCTCACCCCAATAGAATTTTTGCTAAGTTGATATTTAAAATGTCAAACAAATCATGAACTTTCAAATTTGGGAAGAAAAAAACATGAACTTTCGAAATGTCATTTAAATCCCAAACTTTTCGTTGACTTTTCAATAAAATAACTAAGTTTCGTTGACCCGGCCATTTGAAACATGACACTAAATATGTATTAAAATAATAATAACGGAGTTAACTTCCGTTAACACTTAGTTAGCAGTCTTCGTCTGGCTCGTTTATAAAGCGACATCGTTTAAATAAAATGAAAATAAAAACTGAAACCAATACTGATCGAATCCTTAATCTTGAATGTCAAGAAATAGTACTCTTCCATCGAGCTATGATAACAATTTGTTAAAAGGTCAAACAGAAATGTGTATATACACAATTAATTGAAAATAAGAAACAGATCGCCCATGGCTAAGCTCTTCAGTCTTCACTTCTCTTGGTTTCCTTTGTAAACTTAAGAAATAGCTTCTGTCTCTTCTTATATCTCCCTTAAACCCAATTCTCTCTTTCTTTTCTTGGTCATCACCCCAGATCTCTCTAGCTTTCTAAAATCCAACAAGATTCGCAGCTTCTCCGGTAAATTAGACCATCGCCTTCTCCGCCGGATAAAGAGGAAGTTCCAATGTTGCCGAGAACCAGCGAACCATATCCGTAAATCGAAGAAATAGTTTAGTGCTTTTAGTTTAAAGATTTTGGATTACCAATATAAATATATGCGTTTCTTCATTTTCAGTTAATTAATGTAGCTCAACTGGATATGGCTACATGTAAAATGTCCTTTAGGGAACCGGTTCGAATCCCATATTTGTTTTCTATTTCTTTGTTTTTTTTTTTAAACGGCGTCTTTAAGTGTTAACGGAAGTTAACTCCATTATTATTATTTTAATAAATATTTAGTGTCATGTTTCAAATGGCCAGATCAACAAAATTTAGTTATTTTATTGAAAAGTCAACAGAAAATTTGGGATTTAAATGACATTTCGAAAGTTCATGCTTTTTTCTTCCCAAATTTAAAAGTTCATGATTATTTTGACATTTTTCCCCTTCTACAATCACAAACAACATGTCAAAATAATAAACCAAAACCACTAACAATCACAATCAATGTTATTTGTTCAAATCTCACCAAATCACAAACAAAAATAAACCAAAATATCTTAAAAACTCGCTAAATCTCTCAAAATCCAAAATTTTATAAACTCACAAAATGTTTGAATACGGGCTTTTGTTATTTAAGGCCCATAATGAAAATAAAAAGAAATAGTTAAAAAATAGTGAATTCAAATACTTCCTCTGTCCGCACCTTTTCACCGATTAGGAAATTAAAAGAGAGAGAGAGAGAAGGAGCGTTCTTGTCTCACTCACATCGAGAAAAATTGAGAACTCATCGCCGGAGATGACGAAGAAGCTAAATCTCCGATCAAAAGAGTCATCTCCCGGAGATGATGCTGAGAAACTCTACGAGAAGAAGATTCGAGATCTGGAGTCCGTGAACGAAGCTCTCAAGGTTTCCCCCATTTCTGTTTTTGAAATTTTCTCGGTTTTTCAAATCTAGAATTGCTTCTTTTGGAACAGTGATTTCGCTTTGATTTTCTCCAAAATTTCGTTTAATTCATGGATGATGTTCGTCGCTTCAGTTTCCAATTTTGCAGAGAAGTGTGAAATTTAGTGGTTGATGATAATTGGATTAGTTTATCTGGAATCAGTAGTGCTATTATTTGATTACTCCTGAATTTTTTATATATCTGTGTGGATTCATCTTAAGAAATGAGGTAGGTATACTAATGTTCTGTGCTTTGATGTGTAGAATCATCTTGAACTGATTTTTTTTTTTCGATTTTGGCAGTGTGATGTGGAGGAGTTAAAGTCAAAACTGGCTGATGTTTCCATTAGCTCTTCGGTTGGTACGTTACAGTTAAGCAGAGAGTTTTCTCAGAAGTCTATTGCTACGAAAGTGGAGGTGAAGTTTATTTTTCAGGTTCCAGTTTATAAAGAAGGATACTTATGCTATACCATGTACATTTCTAACCTTAATACTTGTCTAGGGTATGAGTTCAAGGAGTAAGTCAAATTTGCTCTCTATGTGTTCAACGAAGAAGTATAAAACTGAGAGTTCTGTTAAGCAGTTTGATGGTGAAGTTCAGAAATTAAAAGCGCAAAAGGTAAAGCATCTTGTTGCAAATATTGTTAAGTTCAATGAAAAATTACAGCAGTTTTTTTTTTTTTGTAGTTTTTTACTTTTGTGAGTTGTGGCTATTCTTCAGGTTAAGTTGCACTGCAAGATCAAGCTAGACTCTATGCACTTCAGACTAGTGAAAACTTCACTAGAAAAGGAAGTTCTTCAGGTAAAGAGAGTAGTATTTCTTATTATCATACATTCTCTATGGTTTATGAGTGAATCTCAAATTATGAAGTTGTAGATTCCAGATGGAATCTGGTTACCTGCCTTACTATACTTATCTATGATTGATAAAACGTTCTTTTAAACCTTTTCTTGATGGGTTTGGTCGACAATTGTGATTGCCTTATCTAGTTCTTTGTAACACCTCAGGCTTTTTAATTTAATAGTGCTTCTCTTATAACAGCTCAAAAAAGAGCTAAGGAAAAGCGAGTTTGAGAAACAAGTCCTGTCAGCTTTAAACAATCGCCAGAAGCGGGTATGACTTGTGCTGACTGTACTGTTCTATCTGTATTTTTCAGCAACCGTGGTTTACTGAGTCCATGTGGCTTGTTAATTTCTATATTCTTTTACTCAGATTTTGCAGCTGAAGAATACACATGCTTTGACAGCCCTGAAGCGCCGAAAGTTGCTGCTCCAATCTAAAATGATTTCTTCCAACAAAAATAAAGGTCAGATAACAGATAGCTAGTATACATTCCTTTTTTTTCCTTTTATCTTTTGCTAAATTGTTTAGGTGTCTTCTTTTTAATATGCCAGGTCCATTAAAAGGAACAAGCTCTGGGATTCAGGTATGGATACCTTAGCCAATGTAACATCTTAGTTTCAACAAGAATTTAAGAACTTGGTTAAGTTTACATAGTCTTTCACCTGCACTTTTTCTTGAATTTTTTTATTTAGTATCTTTAGATTGTACCTTACCTTCCACAGGAAGATATAGAGACTTGATATTCCATAAAAGATGCGGCAGTGTATTGATTTCTATAAGTTGGAAGTCCATATGGTTTCTGATTCTGGTTGTGCAGGAGTCTAGCAATGAAACGGGGCTACAAATGAAGTTGAATGAGATCCATTCTGATTACGAACGCCAAATGAAAGAGTAAGCTTTCAATAGAAAAATTGTGGGATTTTATTTCTTTTTGCTATTACAACTCTACGGAAAAACACTGTATGTGGAGCTAATAAAACTTCCTTGTTACTTCAGTAGCTGAAATTATGTGTTCTTAACTATTCTTATCAGAATGGCTGAAGAGGTCAAACGGTTCAGCTTAGAGGCCGGTGTGCTGAAGGGAGAATTTGAGGGAGAGCAAAGCTCATGGTAAGTTTGATCATAGCTAAACTTTTGTTGTAGCCTAAATTTGTTTACTTACGTAATTGATTATCTTTGCTTCTGTTATTTAGCTCTGGGTCGTGTGACAACCAAATAAACGATACTCCAATGGACTCAGAGCTGAAGGAACTCAAAGAGGAATTTAACAAATTGAGTACTCTGGTCAGCCAGATGGAAATGACCAAATCCCAATTCAGTGAGACAGATAAAGTTCAGGTTATCAATCTGGAACTGAATATTTAGTTTATACCTACAAGCCAAGGCCAATTGTTCTGGTTTGTGGTCTGATTTATTTATTCTAATTGTTCATCAGGGTGAACCAGTTGAACGCTCTATTACCAGCAAGAATACCGACGATCAATCAACCTTGGCTCCATCTCAACCTGAAACTTCTGAGGAAACACTTTGCAAAAAGGAGCAGAACAAAGCAGACTTGTGTTGCTCTTGCACTAAAAAATCTTTGTGCAAGACCAAAAGTTGCAAATGCAGGGCAAATGGAAGCGGATGTGGGGACTCTTGTGGCTGCTTAGCCTCGAAATGTAGCAACAGAGAAGAAGAAAATGTAAAACCAATGCAACCAGTAGATGCTAAGAAACCCGCTGGGATTAGCCATGATGACAAAGACGCAAACAAACAACCATTACGCGACATAGGGAATATACAAGTAAGCTTCTTCTTCTGTGAACCTCTATTTTTTATGGCAAACCTTTTTACATATCTTATTTAAATTTGGATTCTACAGGAAGCTGTAAAAGTTGGTAAGCTGAGGAAAGTGCAGAAACGGGTTTCTTAGAAATAATGAAAATGGCAAAAAAAGATATGAATGCAAACAGAGAACTCTTCAAGAAGCTTAAAACGTTTATCTTTTGTTTTTTTTGCCAAAACCGCTGCAGCAATATTATTTAAGAGTTGTAAAAGATAAGGTGTCAGACATCTGGATAAGAATGGATTATAAGATATCTGGTTGTTTAAGAAAAGAAAAGTTTGAATAATAAAAAAAAAAATTCACTAACCATTCCAAATAAAGATTTTCTCTCACGGGAAGGCAAAGTGAAGAGGGTTTCCAGGGATTAGCCACCACATAAAATTATGACAAAAATACTCTTTTGAGGAAACTGTTATCATTTGGTTACATGAACCAATTATAATCTACTAAAGAATTATAAACTGAATATATATATTTATGAGATGAGAAAAAGAAAGAAGAACAAGAGTAAGCGGAAGTTCAAAAAACTGTCTTCTTCACCAAAACAAATTCTGGAAATTTGTAAGAAATCTTAGTTTATTTTATTTTCTCAAACCATCTAATAGGAAAGCTAATAATTGATTGTTTAAGATATAATTAGTAGCAACAAACGACTAAACTCTAGGAAAAATTAGGTAAAGAGTAATCCAAAGAAAATCAGAAGAGGAGGGATGGCGTCCCAAAATCTCGTTTTTGAATTTAAATATGCTAAAATGCATATGCTAGATTTACAAGATTTATGTCTAAAATATTAAAATAAAGAAAACAAAGAATTATAAAAAAACTGTGAATGACTGCTGCAAAACTAGAGTTGCAAAAGGAAGAAACACAAGGGACAAATTCGCGTGGGACTACAGCAGATCAGGACACTACTCTGTTAAGTCAGGCTACTGGGTCATGTCAGAAATTATTAATAGAGAGTCTGAAGCAGAGGAGGTTCTCCAACCGAGCCTATCGCCGTTATTCAAACAACTGTGGAGAACTGATGTCCCTCCCAAAATTCGCCACTTTCTCTGGAAATGTATGTCCAACTGTCTATCTGTTTCTGGCAATTTGGTGCACAGGCACCTTGCGAGGGACGACTCATGCTGTCGTTGTCCCGACAGTGTTGAAACAGTCAATCATCTGCTGTTCAAATGCACCTTTGCGAGGTTAACATGGGCCCTCTCTTCATTCCCTGTTCCTCCAGAGGGTGAATGGTCAGATTCTCTATACCAAAACCTCCACTATGTAATGAATATTAACGACTTTCACCCACAGGGAACTTCGAATAGCTCAGGTTTGATATGGATCCTATGGAGATTATGGAAAAACAGGAACTCCCTGGTCTTCCAAGGTAAGGAATTTACAAGTCAAGAGCTCATTTTGAAGGCAAAAGAAGATGAGGAAGAATGGAGGCTAAGAATACCACCCAAGCGTCAATCTGAATCCCAGAACACCACTACTCCGAAAGCACCAATTAGATGGAAAACCTCCCCCACAAAACTGGTTAAAATGCAACTTTGATGGAGCTTGGAGGGAACAGGAAACAAACTGTGGAATAGGTTGGGTTCTGAGGAATGAGAAGGGTCAGGTATTATGGGTTGGTAAGAGGGCTTTACTGCGGGTCACTTCAGTGCTGGAAGTTGAGTTTGAAGCTTTAAGAGAAGCAGTGCTTTCACTCGCACGACTCAACTATACGAAGGTAATTTTCGAATCAGACTCTCAGCTCCTTGTGTCCATGATCAATAACGGCAATGAAAAGCAACAAATACAGCCAATCGCCCAGGACATAAGACAAACTCTCCAGCATTTCGATGAAACGCGAGTGCAGTTCACACCAAGGGACGGCAATAGAGTGGCGGACAGGGTCGCAAGGGAAGCTCTCTTCTCTACAACTTATTCTCCTTGTTTGTACTCAATCATGCCAATTTGGTTAAAACAGCTAGTGGATGTTGAAACTGTGTAAAACTTAATTTGGTGAATGAATAGTTGATGTTGAGCCAAAAAAAAAAAAAAAACTAGAGTTGCAAAAAAGATAGTCAGGTTGAAGATGATTGTAAATTTACAATTTTGCCCTTCATTGAATTTCTTCCGTGTACGTGTATGCAGTTTACAGTGTACGTAATATTGACTTTGTGAAAATGTATGTCTATCAGATTATCTACTATTATGAAGTTGGTATACATAATATTTAATGTGTACACATGAACAAGCAAATAGAGATTAATTTAATGTGTACGTACACATGAACAAACAAATTATTACTGTGTACGTACATGGTAATGGTAATACTAATATCTTAACTTTTCTAATAAAACGATTCAAAAAAAATTAAAGAAAAAAAATATATATAATGAAATAGATCTTAAAAGTTAGTAGTTATAATCCCTGTTTTTAAAATCCCCGCCTAGCACCGATTACGCCCCGCAAAATCGATAGACCCACCCTCTCCGCCTCGATTAATGACTAATCCCCACCTAGCATCGATTATCCAATTTTATCTGTCTAATTTGACTATAATCCGTCTAATCCGATTACTTCCCGCTTAATTTGTATATAATACTTATATTTAGAGGCAAATATAAATCAAATATGTATTTTTTTTGTTATTTAGACATTTAAATTAAGAGTTTATGATGTTTTTACAATAATTGATGTACAAATTTTTTTTTTAAAATTACGTTTTTATGTGTTTACCGTAATTTTAAAGAAAATACTATAATTTTATATTTATTTGATATTTTTATTTTAACATAAACAGAACTATACGTATATTTAATACTATATATTTTTATTTTATTATTAATTTAGTAAAATAACCCTAAAACTAGTTCCCGATTAATCTCCGTTTAATCTCCGATTTTCTCGCTAGGCGCTAGGCCCACTCCGACCGCCCGACTAGCGCCTAGCGATTTCTAAAACAGGAGTTATAATTATGTGTTTTTACTGTAGCGAGAACACTTTAACGAGAATAATTTCAGTCGGTGTGTCAAGCGAATAGAGAATATAATGTAACTTCACTTCAAATCGATATGTTTTGTGTACAAAAATATATTCATGTGTAGTGTAGGTAAAGAGACATTGTACATTATATATGTTTTTTTTTTTGGATTTGACATAGTTTGGCATAACATATCGATTATAGTCTGGGTTGAATCTTTTGTATGTGTACCAAACATTTATTATGTTGTTGTGTATGTATGTTAGTTGTGAACATTATAAACTTAATTGGTGGATCTGATATAGTTAGTTGTGCACATTATATTGTGTACGTATGTTAGTTGTGTACATTATAAACATATAATAACCTTAAAGAAATCTTGTGTATGTACATTAAATGTGTACATACATATATGAAAAACTAATATCATGTACGGACACATATTTATATGATACCGGGAAGCTGAAATCGTTTCAACAATATGTTTCAAGATTAAAAATTTTATATAATTTAAAAAAGTAAAATGGATCTTTAAAGATTGAAAAAAATAGTTATAATCCAAACTACATAAATAAAAAGTAACTAGGGAGGTACCTGCGCTTAAAGCATGGTATTAAGATTTTAATAATAACAGTTTTGTTATTTTATGATATGTTACTTTTCTGAATAAATATGTAATAATTGACATATTTAAATATAGTGTTTTATTTTTTTAAAAAAAGTTTAAAATGTTTTATTGGATTGTCAAGAAGTTTTTATATTTGCATATATAGAGAAACATTTATCTTATTAAAGATAAATAATACTCTCAATGTGAAATATTAATTGAGTCTTTTAAATAAACAACTAAACTGTAGTAAACAGATATTGAGATTCAATAAGTAATTCCAAAAATTTTAAAAGCATAAGCAATTTCTAATAGTTTAATATTATAATGTATTATCTCAATTACAAAATAAAGATGAGAGTAATGCAAAGTTGGATTTCAAGTAGCGGTTAATACAAACATACTAAATTTTAGAGACATTCAAAAAGAGAAAAATAAACGGCCAACACCTCATTCTTTACATTTGAGTGCCTGAGCTTTCACCTTGTTGATGGTTTATGTAATAACGCCTAGCAAATTCAGACCTGTAAATATATAAAGTGTTTTAAGAAATTGTATTTTAACATCATACAGAACTTGATTTCATATACATAATTACATCTTACATAGCCTAGTGATGCTCTAGTCTTTCGAACTCTGATTTTATGAAGTTCTTCGAAGAGTCCAAGGTATTTTCAAGACATAATGCACCTATGGACATTTAGAATTTTAGGTGAATTTATTGATTACCTTATGATGATTATATCAGGAAAAACTTATGTTACATACTTTCATATTTTCCAATCCTCATAAACCGCATTACACAAAACACAAGTTCGGATTTGTATATGAGATGGCACCCGCTTGATTGCCATATGGTCCTGAATTGAGAAGCGTAGTTGTCTTTGAGACGACACTTAACAATCTCACACCTACATATTTATCAAATCAATAAAAATCTCAACAGAGACAACTTTAAAATGTAACAGTCATAAAGGTAGAGTAAATATCTTTTACCTGCCATTCAACAACAGGCAAACAACTTCATTAATATCAATGATACTCGCAGGCCTTCTTCTATCTTCCACATCCATTATACACGCACAAACATGTAATTTGGGAAAAAGACAGAATTTAGGTTTCGAAACTGTTGCTAATCTATTTTTGGTAAAGTGTTAGTCTTTCTTTTTTATGTGAAGGACCAATACACAAAGTTTCATAAATCCTAAAAAGAATCTAGTTTTTTGAACACAAAGATACCAATTAACTATATTGACAGATTGTTCCAAAATAATATAAAATCAATTAAAGAAATTCCTTACCGAAAGAGATGGGATGATCTATTTTTTCCATGTTTTATGTCATCCAAATCCATGGAAAAATAATTCTTAGGACTCAATGATTCGAGCAGCGTCACTGTGGTTTGACCCATAAATTTAATTTGATAGGGATGATGAGTATTCCTATCCTCCATGGTTGGATTGATCACTTTGAAATTTCTAATATTGTACCACTCACCATCGTCTAGATATTTTGGGAGGTTAGCGAGTGTATCGGTTAAATAAGGAGCTTCAATTTTGTCACCCTTCACAGTTTAACAAAAATTATGTAAGAAGTCTTATATACAATAATTATTAGAACTTGAAATTTAAGTAAAAATTATTCAACTTGTAACATCCGTGAACCAAAATCCCGGTTTAGGGATTGCATCGGTCGATGCACTATGTGCATTGGTCAATGCAAGGTCGATTTTCTGCGGACGAGTTTAAGTTAAACGCTGCATTTTGGGTTAGGGAAAACTCTTAACACGAGCTTTTGTCTCATTCGACGTGTTTTGGCCGTTTTCGAGAAATAGGAAGAGAGAAAGAGTTTTGCGAGTGTTCTTGAGGAGTTTGGGAGATTGGGAGCTGTTCCTGTAGAGATCTGTAGCTGGGATCGTTGTAGGAGCTTCATGAAGTGTTTTTCTTGCTTGTTTGAGGTTCAGAATCTTCTTGGCAAAGGTAAGTGCATGACCATGGCTTATCTAAGCTGGAGATCTCTCTAATTTGCTTGTTATGTGTTGTTAGGCTTGTTAGATGGTTATTTGGGACATTATGAAGCTTTCTTGTGGCTTGGGATCGAGTTTTGTGGTTGTAGGAACGAAGATCCGGCGAGAAGCTTCGGGGGAAAACGATGCTCGGCATTGCATTGTTCGGTTTACTTTGTGCGTTGGTCGATGCAAGTGCGAGGATGGCGTGTAAAACCTAGGGTTTTCGTGTTATGTCGAGCATGCGTCAGTCGATGCAATGGGAGCATCGGTCAATGCAAGTTAACCTTGCATCGGTCGATGCATACCTTGCGTCGGTCGACGCAACCCCCAACTGGTGTCGGTCGATGCGTGCTTGGTGTCGGTCGATGCATTGTCCTGGTTTGTCATTGTTGATTGTTGATTGATGGTTAGAGATGGCTCTATTGCTTGTGTGTATAGTCCAGTAGATGGGAGGATTGCCTTACTAAGTGTTTATAAAATTCTCATGCATTCCAATTTGTGTTTGTGGTACAGGTAAAGGCAAAGTGTGATCGTGGAATCAAGGCAATGAAGAGGAGGATGTTCTAGGGACTCGATTAGTTGTTGTCTGGCATTTCTAGGTTGCTAGAGTTGGGTCATTAGAAACATTTCTAGGTTGCTGGTTCTATGATTCCTATTATTTGGATATTGGTTATGTTTTGAATATTTGGTTATTTATATTTATTGGATACTAGTATTGTTATTCCGCTGTTGATTGTGATTGTGGTTAGGTGGCTAGTGGATATGGGACCACTAGTTTTAGTTTATTTATTATTTATTATTTATTATTTAACAAAAAGGGTCGGGTCATTTCAGTTTGGTATCAGAGCCCTTACGGTTCTAGGTTTTGGTTCACTAGGCTTTGTGCCGTAGATGTTTGAGGTTTGCATGCTTTGATTGATTATGTGAGTTAGTCAATTGTGTGTGGCATGGAGTCCTAGAACATCCTCTTCAAGCCTACTGTGTGACTCCACAGTGAGTTTATGTTTTTGTGTTATAGTATAAATTGTTTGCTTAGTCTTCTGTTCATGGTAGTGCAGATGGCTAGAGATGGTGCTGTTGCTGGTCGTGGACGCGGACGTGATCGTGGACGCGGACGTGGTCGTGGTAGGGGCAGAGGCCCGACAGTGAATGATACTGCGGACCAGAGTGTGACAGTTAAGGGTGTTGGCGAGTCGCAGGGTGTCCAGGAGGATTCCTTGAGTGTGGCCGGAGGGGACGGTGTTGACGCTCCAATGGCCGGTGATGCTAGGGTTCCAGGTGTTAGATTCCCAGCGTGTGGAGTCCCTGGTGCTGAATTTATGGCTTTGCTAGCACAGTTGTTGGAGCGGTTACCCAAAGTGGTACCGGCTCAGGCTCAGGTGGTGCCACCAGTGGTGGCGGAGGAGCGGCAGCCAGTGGCTGCGGATGCAGGAGCACATGGTCGTTATTTGACAATGCTCAAGGAGATGAAGGGTCTCGGGACTGCAAAGTTTCCGGGTTGTACAGACCCTACTGCTGCAGATGTGTGGAGGACAAGTGTGGAACATAACTTTCATACTCTGAGATGTCCTGAGGAGTTTCGGATGGACATTGGGGTCCACCATTTGATTGGTGATGCCGAGGTGTGGTGGAGATCAGTGGCTGCTAGGAGAGTGCAGCGGGAGATGACTTGGGCTGACTTTGTAGGGGAGTTCAACCGCAAGTACTTTCTGAGGGAGGCATTGGACCGGTTGGAGGTGCAGTTCCTTCAGTTATCTCAGGGGATGCGGTTAGTGCGGGAGCTGGACTTGGAGTTCAGTCGACTTCTATGTTATGGAGGTCGAGCTATGGAGTCTGAGGAGGCTCAGATGAGGAGGTTTTTGAGGGCCCTACGTGATGATTTGAGGGTTCATTGTAGAGGGCAGAGTTATGCTACGCGTGCAGTGCTGGTTGAGACTGCGGTAGAGATCGAGGAGGATATCCGGGCACAGTCACTGGCGGTTAGTCCAGCAGTTCAGCCTAGAAAGGCTCAACATCAGGGAGGTTCTAGCAGGGGCGGTAGGCCTGTGCAGGGAACCAAGAGGAGGTGGGAGGCTATGCAGAGGCCGAGTGGTGCGAGTTGCTTCGGTTGTGGGAGCAAGGATCACAAGGTTGCTAGCTGTCCCAAGAGGAGGGCTTCAAAGGCAGCGGCTCATGTATGCTACCATTGCAGGGAGCCAAGGCACATCATGCCCTTGTGTCCCAAGTTGCAGCCGGTGGCAGTGGCAGCATTGCAGCAGGTGCAGCCTGGAGGGCAGCAGGTGCCACAGATTGAGCAGGCGCCACGGGTCTACATGACTGTAGAGACTGGTGGAACCAGTGTAGGGGAGATCACATGTATAATTTCTGGTACTCAAATTTTGTGAATTTTAGTAGGTTCAGATTTTTATGTTTCCTGTGATAAAATGTAGGTTCTCAACACATGAGGTTTGTGTAGGGACCTTGTTTTACGTGAGCACGGGTTCAGACTCGCGGCCAGGAACACTTGTACCAGACCAAGACTCCGAGGACGCGGCCGAGACGCTTACACCATTCATGGGACAACACCCGGCCAACACACTAGTAATCACTCAGGGAGCTACGACGCGTTCTAAGAGCTCTTCCAAGTCCACCAGGCAGAAGATCAACTTGTTCTTGCAAACATTCATCCGCAACAACGACCCAACCAAAGCAGATCAAACGGAGACCGTTCGCACGGCCTTCATCCTTACCCAAGGATGAAGGAAACCAAGTCGTTAGAGCAAGGAATCATACTCTTTTTCCTGACTCCGGGTTTTTCCACGTGGTTTATCGGAGGAAGTTTTAACGAGGTGAGGAGCTTTAGCGCAAACATTTGAAGTCAAAGACGTTTCCCGTGCCAAGACCGAAGACGTGTTGTTTTACTTATGTTTTGCGTTTTGAACAATTTCTAGAAATCTCTCTTTGTAACGTTAAGTAGAGTGATGTGTGTGGTTGTGTTCAAACCACNTAGGGGAGTTCAACCGCAAGTACTTTCTGAGGGAGGCATTGGACCGGTTGGAGGTGCAGTTCCTTCAGTTATCTCAGGGGATGCGGTTAGTGCGGGAGCTGGACTTGGAGTTCAGTCGACTTCTATGTTATGGAGGTCGAGCTATGGAGTCTGAGGAGGCTCAGATGAGGAGGTTTTTGAGGGCCCTACGTGATGATTTGAGGGTTCATTGTAGAGGGCAGAGTTATGCTACGCGTGCAGTGCTGGTTGAGACTGCGGTAGAGATCGAGGAGGATATCCGGGCACAGTCACTGGCGGTTAGTCCAGCAGTTCAGCCTAGAAAGGCTCAACATCAGGGAGGTTCTAGCAGGGGCGGTAGGCCTGTGCAGGGAACCAAGAGGAGGTGGGAGGCTATGCAGAGGCCGAGTGGTGCGAGTTGCTTCGGTTGTGGGAGCAAGGATCACAAGGTTGCTAGCTGTCCCAAGAGGAGGGCTTCAAAGGCAGCGGCTCATGTATGCTACCATTGCAGGGAGCCAAGGCACATCATGCCCTTGTGTCCCAAGTTGCAGCCGGTGGCAGTGGCAGCATTGCAGCAGGTGCAGCCTGGAGGGCAGCAGGTGCCACAGATTGAGCAGGCGCCACGGGTCTACATGACTGTAGAGACTGGTGGAACCAGTGTAGGGGAGATCACATGTATAATTTCTGGTACTCAAATTTTGTGAATTTTAGTAGGTTCAGATTTTTATGTTTCCTGTGATAAAATGTAGGTTCTCAACACATGAGGTTTGTGTAGGGACCTTGTTTTACGTGAGCACGGGTTCAGACTCGCGGCCAGGAACACTTGTACCAGACCAAGACTCCGAGGACGCGGCCGAGACGCTTACACCATTCATGGGACAACACCCGGCCAACACACTAGTAATCACTCAGGGAGCTACGACGCGTTCTAAGAGCTCTTCCAAGTCCACCAGGCAGAAGATCAACTTGTTCTTGCAAACATTCATCCGCAACAACGACCCAACCAAAGCAGATCAAACGGAGACCGTTCGCACGGCCTTCATCCTTACCCAAGGATGAAGGAAACCAAGTCGTTAGAGCAAGGAATCATACTCTTTTTCCTGACTCCGGGTTTTTCCACGTGGTTTATCGGAGGAAGTTTTAACGAGGTGAGGAGCTTTAGCGCAAACATTTGAAGTCAAAGACGTTTCCCGTGCCAAGACCGAAGACGTGTTGTTTTACTTATGTTTTGCGTTTTGAACAATTTCTAGAAATCTCTCTTTGTAACGTTAAGTAGAGTGATGTGTGTGGTTGTGTTCAAACCACTTAGAAGAGCGACGTGTTCTATTTCAAAGAGAACACGTCAAGGGAAACGTGTGCGGACCATTGCGAGTCCGCGTGTCCCTAGTGTCCTCTAAACCTAGATCTATTTAAAACCTCTCTTAGTTCTTGTAAACGCAGACTTGATTGAAATAAAACTTTCTTATCAAAGAGTGAATCGTTGTATCTTGTCTCACTCTCTCCTTAGACTAGTCCGAGACTATCTATTGAGAAACCCTAGCCGATCTCGAACCGGGTTCGCCATCGACTAGCCGATCGTGAGAAGAGTCAGCCCTCACGTGTCGTCATTCATCCCACCTTCGCTCCACTCACTCTAGTAGAACCATCTCTTGGTTCGCTAGCCGTTCCCCAACCTCGTTAGCCGTTCCGCATCGATCCGTCCGTATGACCGAAGTTGAGACCTTCGTCCCAACTCGCAAATCACCCGTTTGTTTCCCTTAAAACTTTGTTTCCACCATTTGTTTTCCCTCTCCTGTCGTTTTACCAAGCTTTTCCCAAGTACCCCGAAGACGAGCCGTTCTGACCGTTCGGCAAGACGACCGGTGCTTGCATCAGCTGGTATCAGAGCTCAATGTTCCTAATCCAAAGGTTGTGTCTTTATGAACCCAGAAACTCGTTTCCTTTAGTTAAAGTTTGGATCTTGAGCTTTTCTAGTAGTCTCGTTTGCTTTATCTTATTTCACTTGTTTCATTTAACCGTTTGGTTTAAATTGGTGCATGCGTAGCATTGTTAGTAGTTTGTTTAGGTTGTTGCTTGTTCATCGTGTTCATCGTATTGTTCATCTATGTTCTTGTCTAGACATTGTTAGATCGATAAAGTTTCGTTTTTGCTTTCGTATTTGTGTTGTGGTTCAAAAGCACTTTTGTCGTGACTCGCTTTTACTTTTGCTTTTATTTAGTCTTAGGATTACTTTTGCATCGCTGTCATCAATCATTGTGTAGCATAAGAGAAATATCTCTTTGTGGTCCATTGAACGTAATATACTCATGAATATTCGTTCTTTGTTTTGACGAGGTTTAAATTCAACCGGACAGTGCATCGTGTCGAGCCACGTCACTGTTGACCGTCCATACAATCACCATGGATGAACAACATCCGCCGGAGATTCCTCTACCTCCACCAGAGATTGGTGCCACCTTGACGGCCTTACGCAATGGTATAGAACGCTTGGCCGAGCGCATGACACGCCTTGAGCTCGCGAATCCCCCGAGAGAAGATCCTTTGACCTATGCAGCGCCAACGACCAGACCCAAATCAAAGCGACCAGTCCGACGAGGACTACGAACCTTGACCAAGGTGACGTCACCGACGCGATGACCAGTACGAGGATGCACCGTGGCCTAACGAACCTGGTCACAAGATGACGGCTCCAACATTTGCCGGCAAGTCTGATCCGGAGGCCTATCTTGACTGGGAGAGCCGAATGGATCACCTCTATTCGTCTCACAACTATCCGGACCTTCGTAAGGTCAACTATGCCGTGGCCCAATTCACCGACTACGCCCTCGCGTGGTGGTACCGTTTAGTGGCCGAGCAACGCCGCAATCATGACCGACCGATCTCCACTTGGGAGGTCTTTAAAGCCAAGATGAGGAGGCGATACGTTCCACCATTTTACCACCAAGAGCTCCAAAAGAAGTTTAGGAGGCTCACTCAAGGCTCGCAGTCCGTAGAGGAGTATTTTGAGGAGTTCGAACACCTACGGAACCGACTCCAAGTCGAAGACACCGAAGAATCCCTCATGGCGCAGTTCCTCGATGGTTTACAAGACCGGATCGCAAGAAAGGTCGATCGCCAACCTTACCAAGGGTTTGAAGAGCTGCTGCACCTATCGGTGCAAATTTAGGGTCAAATCAAGAAGAAGAACGTTGCCGCAAGTCGCACCAGAACCCAAGGAGTTCCAAACTGGTTTCCAAACGCGTCAACGTCCAACCGGCCACAAGAAAAGCCTAGAACGGCCAATGTCGAATCAAGGTTCAAGGCAAAGGAGCCGGCCACCAATGATCGTCAAGAACCGCGGCGTACCACCAATGATGTCCGGAGACGAGACATCATTTTCTATAAGTGTCAAGGACGAGGCCATTACGCACGAGAGTGCCCAAACGCTCGCAACATAATCATCACCGAGTCTGGAGAGCTCAAATCCGAAGGAGAAGCAACCGAGGAGAATGATCGAGCTGAAGCGGAGCTAGAAGAGGTCGTAGTCGAACCAGACGTTGGAGAGCTCCTGATGATCAGACGCGTCCTCAACACCAGCGTGGAGACCTACGACGCGAGCCAGCGCGACAACATATTCCATACTCGTTGCACTGTAAGTGGGAAGATTTGTGGGTTGATCACCGATGGTGTCTTGCACTAATGTGGCAAGTTCTAGCATGGTCAAGAAATTATTTCTTAACACCACAAATCACCCTAGACCTTATAGACTCAAATGGTTGAATGACAAGACCGTGATTTATGTTAAAGAACAAGTCACGATTCCGTTTAGTGTGGGTCCTTACAAAGACCAAGTCTTGTGTGATGTGGTGCCAATGCAAGCTAGCCACCTCCTTTTGGGGCGTCCTTGGCAGTTTGACAAAAGGACCACTCACTGCGGCCACACCAACCAATATTCTTTTGTTCATGATAACAAGCGTATTTGTTTGAAACCGTTGAGCCCTACACAAGTTCATGAGATGCAATCAAAACTGTCTAAGAATTTCGGCAGCACATCTTTAGCAACTTACGAATATTATCACTTTGTGATCTAAGCTCATACTTATTGCCGTTATTCGGACCCATCGAGTCTTTTTTTATCATTCCAAGTATCCATTTTTCCAACATTGGTAACTTCTCCAATGACATCTTAATATATAAGACGCAAACTCAAATCAAAATAATGTATAATACAATAGAAGTCAATTATGGGAGATTCTAAAGTATACAAAGAATATAACTTACTGACCAAGTAATCATCACAATAAGAGTCGTTTAATATTCGATTATAATTGATGAATTCTAAATATTCTTCACCTCCAACAATCGAAGTCTTACTAATTTTGGTCTTCTACAAAATAATAATCTTGTATCGATGAGTGGTAGCTCTGCATGACCCATATTGGTCGACGACTTTAAAATTTTCAAGCTCAATCCAATCGCCAACATGAAATTTGGTCACAAATTTGTCATAAACATCACCACGAAAACTACATTGGATCTTCTTTCCCTATTAAATAAAACAAATACAATAAGATTTCTATAAAATTTGGCTTAGTAATTAATGAAGAATTTAAACATTTAGCAAACCTGATTATCAGTTAAAACCATCTCTAGGGTTGAACCAAAGACGAATAGTTTTTTCTTCCCATAAACACAAAATCCTAACACGGATTTTCCAATCGTATTTTGAAAGATTCAATCGTGAAACACGATCAGCCGGAGAATTCATGACCATAATATAACCTGCACTAAATGAAATCAGAAATTATAAGCAAATTAAGATTTCCAAACATAATAAAAGCATTGTGTGTCGAAAGTTTTCAAGAACCTTGGAATATTCTCGAGATTTGGATATTAAACTTAAGATCTGTTAGACGTCTCTATATATATATATATAAACTTAGAGATTAATATTTTTCCTAACTAATAATAGATATGTGCAAATATATAACATATATGTCTCTTAAATATATTAATTTACTTATTTAAACAATATTTAATTTTATACTAATCTAACAATTATATAAAATCTAAGCAAAATATTTTTATGTCTATCTTTATCACTTAAAATTATTCATATAATCATCCATTTAAGTAATAATATATATATATATATATATATTGGGATATGTTAATTTTATTTATCAAACAATACTTGTTACCATTTTAATTATTTCAAACTTGTAAATTTTAAAAAATCGTAAGTTTTATCCTTTTGCTATTTTGCATAATTCATAATTTAACACTTCTCAAAAACGTTTATAATCAGATCCACAAATCATAAAGCTTTGGATATTGTTGGTTCAACAGTTAATAAAGATATAATAATGTCGATTAAAGAAACAATATTATAGGAATTCTGTAACTCAACGTAAATAATGTCTTTGTGATGAGGAGACTTTAAATACTATCCAAAACTCATAAAAGTGTAATATTACAAAAGATCAAAGATAATTATACTAATAATTAGATTATCGTTACATTAAATAAACTTCAAATTAATCTAAAGAAACAAAAATTATAGGAATATTGTATGGTGATGGAAATTGTCTTCTCGTTTTTTTTTTTTTTTTTTTTTTTTTTTTTTTGTATGAATGTTAAATTATGTTCACCAAAAAATAACAGTGGTCCAAAGTTGGTTTTACATCTTAAAACAACAGTTTAACAGTAGAAAAATTTAAGAAACTGAAATGGCTGAAAGAGGATGACTTTGGAACCAGAGTTGAAGTCCACTCTCATAGCCAGAGGTGGATGTCAGTGTGAGCAAACGATTGCGGACTTGCTTGGCAATGAAGCGGCAAAGGGTGGATGACGGAGTTGGAGCTTCACCGTGCCTTCGAGCATTACGTTCCCGCCATAGGCTGTGTATAGTGGATTGGAAGACATACCGCAGAACAAAAAGGGGTAGTCGAGGAGTAGAAGAGTCCACAAGTAGAGAGGCCAAAGTTACCCAAGACGTGGTGAACCGAGCTCCCAGTAGGTTCTGAACAAGAGCAGACCACACGTTCGAAGAATAGGAGCAGGAGAAAAAAAGATGATCTCTCGTTTCCCCATAACCCTGGCAGAGAACACAATCCCCGTCTTCAGCAGCATTCCACTGAACCAACTTGTCACCAGTTGAGAGCCGATTGTGAAGAGCAAGCCAAGCTATAAAGGAGAACTTAGGTGTTGAATGAGTGAACCAAACTCCTGCAGACCAGGCACAGGGAGTGTTTGGTTGCCTTATCAAGCACCAAGTATCGTAGGAAGTGAATTTATTCTTAAACGAACCATTCTTCTGTTTCCAGAGTGAACGATCACCACCTTGAAGTTGCACTGATTGACGGATAGAGTCAAGAGCATCCTCAATCTGATTAAGAATATCAACACGATGCTGTCGTCTGTGATGCGAGAGAGCCTCTGCCACAGTACTCTGCTGTGGGATCCCCATATCAATGCTACCCCGGTTTCCAAGCTGAGCAAACAACTGACCAATAGGACTCCAAACATCAAACCAGAATGAAGTTTCAGTGCCCGAAGATATCTCCTTTTTATGTAAAGTCGCAGCAAGGTCACGGTATTTAAGAATCTTCCGCCACATCCATGATCCACCAACACTCCTCTCATTTACAGACCAAAATGAACCAGTGCGGATCAAGTTCCTTCGAACCCAGTTGACCCAAATAGAGTTATTAGCAGACACTAGTCGCCAAATGAGCTTCAAAATACACACTGTATTCGTATCCTGCAAACGACGAAGCCCCAGCCCTCCCTCATGCGTTGGTTTACACACGTCAAGCCAAGAGATTTTGGCCTTTTTTGTATTTAGGTCCGGACCCGACCACACGAATGCCGAGAAAAGACTATCAATCTCCTCAAGGCATCGCTTCGGTAGACGGAAAGCAGAGAGCCAAAAATTGGTTAAACTAGATAACACTGATTTAATCAACTGAAGCCGACCTGCAAAAGACAGAAAACGACATGTCCAGCAGGAGATACGACTACGAATACGCTCAAGGAGAGGAAGATAGTCAGCATGTGTCATAGAACGAGTGAGGAGAGGAAGCCCCAGATACCGAACAGGGAGAGAGCCCACAGAGAACCTGAAGTGCTGTAGAATGTCTTGCTGATGCTGCGTTGTAAAACCAGCCATGAACAGCGTGGATTTCTCAAGGCTTATTCTGAGACCCGAGACAGCGGCAAACCGATCAAAAACAGCTAGAGTCTCTGCAATAGAGTGTGAGCTCCCATCAGTAAAGACGAGAATATCATCAGCAAAGCAGAGATGTGTGAGGTTCAGAGTTTTGCAGCGAGGATGATAACCAATGCGATGATCAGTAGCAGCCTTATCCAGCATTAGGGAGAGCACATTCATACAAATGACAAAAAGATAAGGGGATAAAGAACATCCTTGCCTCAGGCCTCTTTTGCTTTGGAAATAACCAGCTAATTCCCCATTGACTTTCACCGAGAAAGAAGCCGAGCAGATGCAGAGTTCTATCCAGTGAATAAAATCCGCGGGAACATTAATAGCTTTGAGGATGTTGAGAAGAAACGGCCATTGCACTGAATCGAAAGCCTTGGAGATATCAATCTTCATCATACACCGAGGGGAGATGGACTCCTTGTGATAATCCTTCACCAATTCCGAAGCAAGCAACAGATTCTCCATCATAAGCCTATCCTTGATGAAAGCTGACTGATTAGGAGCAATGAATGAAGGCAATATAACCTTCAAACGATTTGCAATAATCTTGGAGACTACCTTATACAACACATTGCAGCAAGAAATAGGACGGTAATCTTTCATCTCCTTAGAGTCAGATTTTTTTGGGATTAGAGCCAAGATTGTCGAGTTTACACCTTTAGGAAGGAAACCTTTAAGGAAAAAAGATTGAACCGCAACAACAAAGTCTCGTCCTATGATTGACCAAGCTTGCTTGAAAAACTCTACAGTATAACCATCCGGCCCAGGGGACTTACCAACCGGCATCTTAAATAGCGTTTGTCGAATCTCTTCTTCAGAAACCAACTTCAACAAACCCTCTTGTTGAGGAGAAGAAACACGAAAAGACACCAACTCCTCTAACTGAGAAACACTCATCCCCTCATAGTCGTTTGGCTCAAGAGCTAGAAACTCCTCAAAGAACCTTACTGCCTCAGCTTTAATCTCCGGTTGAGTTTTTGCAGTGGAGCCATCTTGACAGAGAATCTCTCGAATAGCATTAAGAGCTTGTCGAGACTTGACAGATTTGTGAAAAAATTTGTTATTCTTGTCACCCAACAATAGCAAGTGTAGCTTGGACTGTTGTTTCAAAAAACTTTCCTCCAAATCAGACACATGATCCCACCGCTGGAATGCCTTGTCCTCAGCCTCCTCCGCAGCCGAGGAGGGATGTGAAAGCGTAGAAAGCTGTTTCTGACAAAGGTCCTTGTGCACAACCTCCACCTGCTCTGAGAGTTTAGTAAGCTTTTGGCGACTTAAAGACCTTAATAGAGGTTTTAGTGCTTTAAGCTTCTTTGCAAAACGAAACATAGCAGAGGTAGAGTGATAGAGGCTCTCCGAGCTATCCCAGAAAGTTTGCACGGTGGAAATAAACTCGGGACAAGACATGATAGCATTCGTAAATTTGAATGGCCCCCTAGGTTTGCAAACTTGGTTCCCCACTGAGAACCGACAGCGAAGGTGGTCAGAGCAACCACCAGCTTCAAACACACCATAAGCATCGACAAATCGACGACTCCAAACCTCATTGACCAAAATACGGTCTAACTTCTTGCAAATTAAACCTTCATCTCGCTTGTTTTCCCAGGTAAACAGAGGTCCATGCGAATGCATATCTGTTAACGAACAATGTCGTATCATATCCTGAAAATCACGCATTCCACTAGTGACAAAGGGATTGTCATCATAAGTAGAGTGCTCAGCACCATCAAGTATTTCATTAAAATCTCCCACTATCACCCAAGGCTGGTTTTTAAAAAGTGGGGAATCAAAATGAGACTTAAGATCCTCCCAAAGTTCCTTTCTTTCTTCAGCCAGATTATATGCATAAACAAACGAGACGAAGAATTCCATAGTGTTACCAGGCAAAAGAATTGAGCAGGTGACGACCTGACCACTCTTAAAAACTGGTGTTACACGAACATCTTCCTTCCATACCACCCAGATTCGACCAAGATCATTGAACTCATAATTAGTAATTGAAGACCATCCACGGAACACTGAAGAAATGATCCTAGGGGCCTTTATTTCCTGGACACGCGTTTCAAGTAAACACCCAAACTGCAGAGATTCAGTTTGCAACCAATCACGAACAATAGAATGTTTTTTAGACTTGTTAAAACCACGCATGTTCCAGAAAAAACCAGACATTAATGACGAGTTCGGGAGTTCTTCCTGCTCGAGACGCCAGGAGGAGCCCCCTTGGCTTGCTGAGAAGAAGACTCCGAAGTAGTCTTGTGTAACTGTTTCGTCTGCCGTGGCAAGGAAGCTCGAATGGGAGCCTCCAAAGCAGCTATCTGCTTAGTAGGAACTACAGTAGCTACAGCAGCTACATGAGCGACAGTTTCGACAACTACATCAGCCGGGACCAAATGATCAGACTTAGTCGTTTCCGAGTCCCCAACATCCTCTGTATCCCCCAGAACCGAGAACCTAGAAGAGCCAGAAACAGTAATATGTCCCGCAGCAGACGGAGTGCGAGCTTTGTCAGAACTCTTACACCCCTTCCCAGGAGAGACAACCGACCAACCTGCATCTTCAGCCACTTGAGAAGGAATTTCCTTACTCACACCATCAGTAGCAGTAGCTACAGTTTGCGGAAGCGGGACCGGGGGAGGAACCTCTGCCTCTGTAACCTTTTTTGGAGAAACAATTTCCCCTTCTTCAATAACAACATCAGAACCTTTAGTATATAACACTGGAGCAGACACACAGTCATCACTAATGTGCCCCCACCCATTACATCGAGAACATTTCGGAGGGAGCCAGTGGTATTGGAACTCCACAGTTACATCCTCTGTTTTTGACAATTGAAAACGAAACGTGGAAGGCAAGGTTTGCGTAAGCTTGACTTCTACAAAGACCTTAGCCTCACCGAACCTACTGCAGAGCTCAGTATCCGGGTGCAACCTAATAGGGTTACCTATTGGGCTGGTCAAAAAACCGAGACCCTCCCAAGAAAAGAGAGAGTGAGGAACATTCTTCAGAGAGACCCACAAGGGCATCGAAGAAATAACAGGCTGCGCATCCTCTGGAAGGGGGGACCATTTAGCTAGCATCATAGGTACTCCCGCAATATTCCACATACCGCGTCGCAAAACTCTCTTCCTTGTAACCTCATCACGAATACGAAAACGAACAGAAGTTGCAGAGTTTTCATAAACATCTATGCGGACTGACTTATCACCAAGAGACCATATCTTGTTGACTATTACATGAATATCACCAAGAGACCATATGCGAAATTGTCTTCTCGTTGATTTTCTCTTCCATATCATCTCTTCATGACACCAAACTGTGGTTTTGGAATTTCAGAATTGATGATTTTTTTGGTTTGAAGAGCTTGTGTATTGTATATAACCCAATCCGAAAATTTAGTTGTCGTAGTCATCGAACGAATCATAACATCATCATCAGGACCATCTTCATTGTAGGTATCATATTCATGAATATTAACGATCATAGTATTCATGCAAACATGGCAATCCAAGTTTAGACATAATCTGTTATCTATTATAAATTATAAATCAGTTATAAATCCAAATACAAACGTCGTAAACATTCTGATTATAAGAAATAATACCTGATACTATTTAGAAACAAATTAATGGATCGTTTAACCTGGTCAATGATACCTACGTCAAATAATTATTAGTATTATTATTTATGAACCACCATACAAACAGGTAAATACAAATAATCAATCGATCAGTACACAACACAAAATCGAAAATTTTAATATAATCTTGAGAATATGACAATTATAATTTAATGTAAACATCAACCAAAAAGGGTACAATATTATACCTTTTTAAAAAGATGAACCAACAACAACCAAAGCTTTATGGTTATGGAATCTTGCTTCCCAAGAAACCACTACACGAACAGGAAAACAATTACAATAGTATGAGTTTGTGAATCATACAAAACAGCAAGATCAGAATATAAAAATAAAATTGACAATATGAATGAATTTTATGTTAAAAACTCAACCAAAAAGGCACGACATTATTATACATTTATTAACAGTTGAACCAACAACATCCAAAGCTTTATGAATTGTGGATCTTGCTTTTCAAAAAGCCACTGTACGTACAGGAAAACAAAAGGGATCAGTCGATGGATCATTAAAAAAAAGCAAGATCAGAATACAAATATAAATTTGAGAACATAATAGGAGAATTATTAAAATTCAAGGGAAGAGTTTTTTTTTATTGGGATTATGGTGAAAGCAAACGATATCATTGTATTTATAGATGCAAAATGATCTATCTATTTAGGGTTTTTAGTTTTTTAGGATTTCCAGTAAGGAGGTGTATTGTCATCGAGCTTTTTTCTGCAGAAATCCATTAATTTTGTTCGTCAATCTTTAAGCATTCTAAGCCCATAAACTACCAAAAATCCATTTAATGCATGATAGATTATGGTCATAAATTATCCAATTAAACGTCCAAGAGAGTTTTTCTAGCAAATTTAGGGATTAAATTAGCAAATTCTAATTTTGCAAATATCTTTTTATGCAAATAGATTTTTTCTGTCGATTTTTTGATTTATTTTTAATGCTAAAATAGGTAAATTTACATCCAGGAGCAAATTATTTCAGCGAAAGGGACAATTTCATTAATAGTAAAACGGTAAAATTTTGCTGAGATTGAATGTGGGACGTTTTCACTTCTCTTTTAATATAATAGATTACAAAAGTGAAAATAGAGGAAATGTGAAAACAAAAACAAAAGGGTGGAGAAAAAAAATATATTTAATTTATTATGATAAACTTTTTAATTATTATTTTCCTCTATTTTTTTTATTTTTTAATTAATATTTCTCTTTTTAACTGTAGCCAAAGAGAAATAATGGTGTACTGACTTGTTTCTAACTAGATCACAATTTTGTTAGAGATATTTCTGTCCAAAATGATGCAGATGGCTAAAAAATGGGAACAAACATCTCCTTTGACCTAAAGTAAATAAAAAACATCCCCTATGGCTGTAGCATATAATTTACCCCAAAAAAAAACCTACATATGCCCAAACTACATAGATATTATATTTACTAAACTATCACTTGTGATATATTAATGGACCATAAAGGAAGAAAAACATGTTTATATCATTAGCACGTACAAAACACTCCTCAATTCAACTTTCACAGGTTGAGAACTTAGTTGTCATATGATTTGAAAAGTGTAATCGAACTTTTTGTTGTTGGTGTATGAAAACATTTAAAACCATCCCTTAATGAACAATAAAATGACGAAATGCGCCTAGATGATGCAAATCGGGTTACGCAGGTTGTCAAATAACATTTATACAATAATTTCAAAAAATTTATTATATAAAGTTGGGTTTTAAAAGTTAGTCATTAATAAGATTTTGACATGTGTCAAGTTATTAATATCAGATTTTGAGATGTGTAAAATTTAATATTTAATAGAAAGAATTTGATTACAACAAAAAATAAAATATTTTGTTCTAAAAAATATTAATAAAGTAAAAAAATAATTATCAAAAATTACAGAATTTATAAAAAAAAATACAGTTTTAATATAATTATAAAAAGGTTATCTAGATATATATATATTTCATAAAATTCAAAATTATAATTTTCTTTAATTATTTTTAATTTTACGTTATTCAAAAACATTGCTTTAAACTTTGTTTAGTTGAGAATTATTTTTTTTAATGGGAAAGTAAATTTTTTTTTTTTTTTTAAACCAAAATTTTCTCCTACTTTCTCCTTTTTCAGTTGAGAATAGGTAAGATTAATATGTTGACCCAAAAAGATAATAATATATGCATCTACTTTTCTTAATACTGTATTTTAAAATTTATTGTAGTATTTTTCGATTATTTTATTTAATTTATATTTTCATCTTTGAATTATTTGTGATTCATATATTACCGTGCTTATAATTTTCTATTATTTCTTTACTTATGTCAAATTAATTTTCTTCTAATTTCTCAAACTTGATTGGTTGGTAATAAACCCTTCTTTATTTTGCAAACATAATTGTTACTATTATTCATTCAATCCTAGAGGGAGATAACGAGTAGAAGCTCATCAACCTAATGGATAGATAAAATAGGCTAATCAAACACAAGCTTACAACAAACATAGACAGATAGATTGGAAAAACATAAATCGTTGTTGATAGATCCATAGGAGCTCAAAGACTAGGACACCCTGGTTTGCAGAAAGATTTAAAAGAATTGATTTTGGCTACATATATTACCAAAATGCACTTACTTTTTCGGTCAAAAGTCCTGAGAGAATTTCATAATGGGTGATCTTCCTGGAAGTGATTGTAGGAACTGTGCGAGTGAGGAAAAAGCACAGAAAAATATCATTTGTTGATATGTAGGATCGGTAAACAAGTTTTTAAAGCCTCCCAGACGTAACAAACCAGTCATCGAATATGGGTGGGTCCACGAGCAGAGAATAGATATAGGGCCCACTTAGGAAGGTGAGCCCATGGACTGAGAGTGGACATGGGCTCACTAAGCAAGGTGGCGGTTGAGGCGTTACAGAGACAGAGGCGACATCATGGAGTGTTAAAGACACTTCCACAAATACATTGGGAAATTTGACACTAGTTACTATCAAAAAAATTTTGTGACATTATATAAAAGGTTTTTACTTCTATTGGTTGTCAGATCAAGCCATTTTGAGATAGCAAAGAGACGTGAACATATTCTCTCTACACAGGAGGAGGGCAGAGCCAAAGTTCTCTCTATGGTGTAGAAGGTTGGACAAAAGGTCATCTCCTCATGGGAGGAAGGTGGAGGAGGTTTGACAAAAGGTTATCTCTCCAAGTGAGGAAGGCGGAGCCAAGGGTCTCTCAATGGTTGTGGAGGTTGGACGCAAGGTTTTCTCCATGAGAGATGAGGGTGGAGCCGAGGTTTTCTCCATGGTGGTCATACACTATTGTGATTATACATCATTGATTAGTATACTATGTAATATATTTTTTATTCGAAATGTTTTTTGAGCCAATAATTTTAGTAATTAAAAAACTATGCAGACGTGAAAGTAAAATAGTTGGCTTAATGTGTTCATACAGACATTTTCTAGGTGGGTGAATATATTTGTAACATAGAGTATATTTAGGTGTAAAAAATATATTTTTAATAGTAACATACATTAAAGTTAAAACAAATATATTTGGTCAAATGGTACTATATAAAAATATATTTTTATAAATAACGTACAACAAATTTTAATATAATTTATAAAACTTTAAACCCGCACATTGGACGGGTCCTCAATAGTTCATAATACAACACAATAACGAAGAAAAAAAAGAACGTTAGAATAAGAATAAGAAATGCTTTGTTTCTCTTATTGACATGAAAATTTTTGATCTTATGTTTGTTGTAGTGTATATATACAAGAGATAACTATGCAAATTTATAGAAAGAATACAAAGCTATGGTAACTCATATGAATTTAGACACTTAAAAGTTTATTTGTAACAAAACAAACAATAATGGAAACTATGTACCAAGCCTAAGATTAAGTCGCCTTAACCAGATAGAGTGAAGCATCATATGCATCACATCGTAGGGTTTAGCTGGACGATTCAGTACGAAATGCTTCTTCACTTCTAACACTCTCTTATACATCTTTAAGTATCTAACGATTGAGACACTCTGTAGAATGGTTTTGATCTCTGGTATCCTGGAAACAGGGATTTGTATTGAGAAGGAATCCCAATTAAGCACATCACTGAATGGTAATGAATAATTATCCGATATGATCACCAGTACACAACCAGCGTATATCGCCTCAACCTCTCTTGGACTAGCAACTTCCCAACCACTCGGACAGAGACAAAACTTGCTCATTCCCATTAATTTTGTATAGTCTTTTTCCGGGGGAAGATGGTCATAGACTTGGACTTCATTGTCCATTTCTTTCCAATGTTTAAATAAAATTTTTCGGATATCACCGTGACTTCTTCCAGCAAAAAATGCGAGTATAGATCGAATTCTCGGTGATATTCCAAGAAAAGATGGACCCAATTTACCTTTAGGAAGGTAGATCTCTGGAATAGATATGTCCACATTAGGCCGGAATCCTTCCGAGGTGTTAGCATTGCAAAGTCCCCTTATGAATTTTTCAAATAATTTCGGATTCCCGTCGATCACGTCTGGTGCCTATATATACAACAACCAAAAAAAAAAGTAATCATATTTCTATGCAAAATTATAAAATAGATCATAGATTCTTGATTAAATAGTAACCAAATTACAATATTCAAGCAACTACGTGAAAACCAAAACTAATATATGATATCAAAGTTGGAGAGTTTCAGGCAAATTTCAATACGTAAATCATTTCTCTAATTCGTTTCTTGTTTCGTTATGTATCTATTATCTAACAAGATTATCGGGTATATAATATTTTTTTGTATTATGATACATAAATTAACCATGTTAATTATATTTCACATTTATTATAGTTTAATCATAGTTTACCATTTTATATATTTTATTGAATGTAGAATAACTTAAGTAATTTTTATCTATAATATGTAGAGATATGTATAATAAATTGAATATATACATTTGATTATGATGTATATGGACTAAAAAATATATACATTATGCTTTATTTTTCTTACTGTATGGCATATACATCTGTGTATGTAATAATTGTGTTATAATTATTACTGTATGTCTTTCTAATGACTCTTTCATTCTATTGAAATTTGTTTTTGCCGAAAAAAAAAATTTGAAAATAAACTCATGATTCAGCACTAAAAATCTCAAAGGAGCTAGGTATTTGCTTATTTGAATTTAAGCCAACAATGTATACAACAACCGAACTTAAAATATATATATATATATATATATATATATATATATATACATATGTTACTTTAAGAGAAATACTCTAAAACAGCACTAAAACTAGTTTTATGGACAATTATATCACACATTCCATAAATTTCCAAAAAAGCATAATTTAACACATTAGAATATTTAAAATTAATTTTTAAAATTAATTTTTTTTAGGTTTGGGTTCTCAATTTCACATTTAGGGTATAGTTTTGATGGGTAGGGTTTAGTATTTTGAATTTAGGATTTAATTTTGAAAGATTAATTGTGCTATTTTTGGAATTTTAGAGATGTTGTGCTAAGTTTGTAAAAAATACTTATTTTAGTGCTATTTTTGAGAATCTCCCTACTTTTAATTAATAGACTGTGAATATTAAAACCTAATAAATTATATATATATCATTCTATAAGGAAAAGATAAAATAAAATTGTCGTGGGATGTATTACGGCTTAGCCAAGTTGGTTTTACTAATTACAAAAACTATCTAAGATCTTAATTTAAGATGTCTCAACGGTGAAAAAGAAATGCGGGAGTATAAAATATACATACCCAGTCATGGCATGATACCATGAAATGGTCGCCTCCCTGGCTTCTGTTCCAATAGGGATACTTAGTAGCAACTACGTCAACGTAATCCTCTATAAGACGGTGTAGGCGCGTCCGCGAAAATCCTTCAACAGAGCGGATGGGCTTGTAGACGTAGTGGATGACCTTGGCGACACTAAACGGTACGAAGAAAACGTGAGCATTCTCCGGGCGATCCGCCCGAAAAGGGCTTCTACTCTTCGGGCCGTCCACGCACATTTCGTCCATGAATTGACCTTCTATGCCGTAAATGTCATTCACAGGGCCGTCATGGAACAGTGGGACCTCTCCCTCTGTGTATGTCCACGCCTTAAACCGATTCATCATTTCCGTGTGACTCCTGATTTTTGTGCATACAAAAGTGTGACATCAATGTTTATTTTATACAAAGTATTACAAATGTAATTTAAAAAGCATCAAGAAAGATCACTGAGGTGAACTACGTATGCCACGTTGTTAGTCACTAAATATCTCATATTCTGTATGCTACTTGATTAAAAAGAATCGCATAGTCTTTTATCGAATGAACCAACATCTCTTTATTTCAATTTTATATCAAAATCTTAATTTAATACGAAATTTTATTTAAAGAAGACAAAAAAAAAGTCTAAATGGTTTTGTTTTTAATTAGTTTTTTAATAACACATACTTAATGATTAAAACCTTTTCACGGAAGCTTTTTTACTAAAAAGTTTATATGTTAAAACGGTCATTTGAATCACTGCCGTATCCATCTTCTTAGCTCGAAGAAATTGGGGAATCCACTTGATGAACTAAAGTCAGCTTTTGTTTGGATCCTATGGCAGTTATAGAAAAACAGGAACAGCCTTCCCGAGACTAGAGACCTACCGCAGCATTAGATCGTCACCTTTTTATTGCTTGTAGTTCCTTCTTTTTGTTTTTATGTTTCATCTTTCTTAGGCGATATGCCGATGTCGAACACTCTTTGTATGTGGCGAGATGGCAGAAATGAAATGGAATAACAAGTTCTTTTAGGAAAAAAGGAATCTTATTATTTTTTCTAGCTGTGCCCTCGAAATCTCGTGAATGAAACCGAGGGCTGCCTACGTACCCGAGATCCGGGATCAAGCCAGTCGTAGTTCGTAGTGTGCATACTCTCACAACCGAATTTTTAAGCAAATGGTCTAATAATAGTAACGTTTGAGGTGAGCCGCATTCCAAGAGTTTTTGATTTGCTTGCCCTCCATGGTCAGGAGCTCGTACACTCCTGGGCGAATTACTTTGGAGATGAGATACGGCCCTTCCCAGCGAGCGCCGAGCTTGCCAGCGTTGACCTCCTTTGTATTCTTGTACACCTCACGTAATACCATGTCGCCCTCGTTAAACCTGCGCTGGCGAACGGCTTTGTTATAGTATTTGGATGCGGCATTTTGGTAATTCTGGATACGGACGAGAGCTTGATCGCGCAGTTCCTCGGCGAAGTCAATGTTATCTAGCATCATGCTGTCGTTGAGCTCGGAATCGTTGACTAGCATAGCGCGGCGCAATGTAGGCACTCCAGCCTCGGCTGGAGCTAGAGCTTCGATGCCGTATGCTAATGCAAATGGGGATAGCCCCGTGGCTCTGCGAGGGGTAGTCCGGTAGGACCAAAGCACGCCGTTGAGTTGATCTGCCCATGCTCCTTTCTTGAGTCCGAGACGCTTTTTCAGCCCGTCTATGATGGTTTTGTTGGTCGCCTCGGCTTGGCCGTTTCCCTGAGGATATCAAGGGGTCGAAGTGCTCAAGCGTATTCCCCATTTGCCTAAGAAGCGTCTGGTGATCATTGAGGTGAACTGTGTCCCGTTGTCGGTGACGATTTCGTAAGGGAGCCCATGGCGACAGATAATGTTTTTCCAGATGAAGTTGGTGACGTACAGCGATTGTATCTTGTTTAATTACTCTGCTTCCACCCATTTGGTGAAATAATCGGTCAGGACCAAGAGGAACTTCTTTGACCTCGATGGGGGTAATGGGCCGACGAGATCCATCGCCCAACGCATAAAGGGGTACGGCACAGTAACGGTGTTTAGCAGCTCGGGAGGTACATGTTTCATCTGTCCGTGGCGTTGGCAAGGCTCGCATTTCGCCGAAAACACNTACACTCCTGGGCGAATTACTTTGGAGATGAGATACGGCCCTTCCCAGCGAGCGCCGAGCTTGCCAGCGTTGACCTCCTTTGTATTCTTGTACACCTCACGTAATACCAGGTCGCCCTCGTTAAACCTGCGCTGGCGAACGGCTTAGTTATAGTATTTGGATGCGGCAANCGACGCAGGTGAGAAGGACTCCGGACGAACTGCGTCGGAAGAGGCTGCCCCCCATCATGGCGTAGTGTANGATACGGACGAGAGCTTGATCGCGCAGTTCCTCGGCGAAGTCAATGTTATCTAGCATCATGCTGTCGTTGAGCTCGGAATCGTTGACTAGCATAGCGCGGCGCAATGTAGGCACTCCAGCCTCGGCTGGAGCTAGAGCTTCGATGCCGTATGCTAATGCAAATGGGGATAGCCCCGTGGCTCTGCGAGGGGTAGTCCGGTAGGACCAAAGCACGCCGTTGAGTTGATCTGCCCATGCTCCTTTCTTGAGTCCGAGACGCTTTTTCAGCCCGTCTATGATGGTTTTGTTGGTCGCCTCGGCTTGGCCGTTTCCCTGAGGATATCAAGGGGTCGAAGTGCTCAAGCGTATTCCCCATTTGCCTAAGAAGCGTCTGGTGATCATTGAGGTGAACTGTGTCCCGTTGTCGGTGACGATTTCGTAAGGGAGCCCATGGCGACAGATAATGTTTTTCCAGATGAAGTTGGTGACGTACAGCGATTGTATCTTGTTTAATTACTCTGCTTCCACCCATTTGGTGAAATAATCGGTCAGGACCAAGAGGAACTTCTTTGACCTCGATGGGGGTAATGGGCCGACGAGATCCATCGCCCAACGCATAAAGGGGTACGGCACAGTAACGGTGTTTAGCAGCTCGGGAGGTACATGTTTCATCTGTCCGTGGCGTTGGCAAGGCTCGCATTTCGCCGAAAACACCTCACAATCGGCGACCATGGTTGGCCAGTAGTGACCATCCTTCTTGATTTTCAGTGCGAGTGCGCGCCCTCAGGAGTGGTTTCCGCCATCACCTTCGTGGACCTCCATCATTATTCGTTCTGCTTCCTCCCGATCGACGCAGGTGAGAAGGACTCCGGACGAACTGCGTCGGAAGAGGCTGCCCCCCATCATGGCGTAGTGTACGCACCGAGCCTTCAGACGGCGAGCTTGCCAGCGATCCTCTGGGACCTTGCCATCCTCGATGTATTTCTTTATTTCAAGCAGCCAATCGTCTGGTGGNTCTGCGAGGGGTAGTCCGGTAGGACCAAAGCACGCCGTCGAGTTGATCTTCCCATGCTTCTTTCTTGAGTCCGAGACGCTTTTTCAGCCCGTCTATGATGGTTTTGTTGGTCGCCTCGGCTTGGCCGTTTCCCTGAGGATATCAAGGGGTCGAAGTGCTCAAGCGTATTCCCCATTTGCCTAAGAAGCGTCTGGTGATCATTGAGGTGAACTGTGTCCCGTTGTCGGTGACGATTTCGTAAGGGAGCCCATGGCGACAGATAATGTTTTTCCAGATGAAGTTGGTGACGTACAGCGATTGTATCTTGTTGAATTACTCTGCTTCCACCCATTTGGTGAAATAATCGGTCAGGACCAAGAGGAACTTCTTTGACCTCGATGGGGGTAATGGGCCGACGAGATCCATCGCCCAACGCATAAAGGGGTACGGCACAGTAACGGTGTTTAGCAGCTCGGGAGGTACATGTTTCATCTGTCCGTGGCGTTGGCAAGGCTCGCATTTCGCCGAAAACACCTCACAATCGGCGACCATGGTTGGCCAGTAGTGACCATCCTTCTTGATTTTCAGTGCGAGTGCGCGCCCTCAGGAGTGGTTTCCGCCATCACCTTCGTGGACCTCCATCATTATTCGTTCTGCTTCCTCCCGATCGACGCAGGTGAGAAGGACTCCGGACGAACTGCGTCGGAAGAGGCTGCCCCCCATCATGGCGTAGTGTACGCACCGAGCCTTCAGACGGCGAGCTTGCCAGCGATCCTCTGGGACCTTGCCATCCTCGATGTATTTCTTTATTTCAAGCAGCCAATCGTCTGGTGGTTGTATCACTTCCACGGGCTCCTGGATGGGTGGATCAACTTCCATTGGGTCCGCGGCGTTATTGATGGCGTATGCCATTTCGGAGTGGTCGATGCTAGGAGCCTCGATACATTCGATCGGGATCGTCCGTCATAGACTTGGGTCGGAACAATTTGCCAGGGTGGCGAGAGCGTCTGCTGACGCGTTTTCGCTCCTCGGGACTTTGATTAACCCGAACGAGGCGAACTGTGTGGAGAGAGTCCGGAGTAACTGGCGATATGCCTCCATGCGCCCGTTTTTAGCACCGTACTCCCCACTAAACTGGCTAACCACTAGCTGGGAGTCGGAGAACACTCGGATGCTAGTTACTCCCAAACCTTGAGCTAGTCGCAGTCCAGCGAGGACGGCTTCGTACTCAGACTCGTTGTTTGATGCCTTGAAGCCGAGTTTTATAGCTTGCTCAAGGACTTCGCCCGTTGGAGATCGGAGTATAATCCCGATGCCAGATCCTTGGTTGGAAGAGGAGCTGTCGGTAAACAAAGTCCAGGGTTCTTCCTTTGGTACGGTCTCTTCAAGCTCAGGCGATAACGATATTCGATATCGTACTCGCTTACCTCGATTGCCCACTTCACTATTTGCCCGGACTGAAGGGGGCTGTGAAGGATCGTTCGGAGCGGCTGGTCGGTTAACACGACAATGGAGTGCGATTGGAAGTAAGGTCGTAGCTTCCGAGCGGCGACGATCAAGGCGAGAGCGAGTTTCTCCAAGGTTGGATAGCGTGTCTCCGCGTCGTTGAGAGCCTTGCTTGTGTAAAATATTGGTCGCTGATCACCGCGGTCATCTCGGACTAGCACTCCGCTTACCGCCGAGCTGGAGACGGAGATGTAGAGGTATAGTGTTTCTCCCTCCTCAGGCTTTACGAGCACCGGCTGATTGGTCAGGTACTGCTTGAGCTGTCCGAAGGCAGCCTCACAGGCGTCGTCCCAATGAAAGTCTTTATTGCCCCGAAGGAGTTGATAAAATGGGAGACACTTGTCCGTCGATCGGGCAATGAAACGGTTTAGCGTGGCAACTCGACCTGTTAAGCATCGATCGACACCACTAATTTCTGGGTTCGACCGGTTTGATTTAATTGCCGAATTTGGTTTGGTTTGGTTCAATTAAAATCCCTAAAATCGTGTGTAAAAGGGGAAAAAACGACCCTAGGTCGTATTATTTGTTTGTACTCGCCGCTTTTGAGAGGAAAAGAAAGGAGAGAGAGTTCTTAAGCTTTTGGGAGAAGTTTGGGAGATTACTTGCTGTTCCTGAGAGTTTTGGAGCTGGGAAAGAGTTAGAAGCTTGCTAGGAGTGAGGATTTCGTTCCTACTGTTCAGAATCTTCCTGTTCTTGAGNACCGCTTCGATCTGTTTTGGGTTCGCCTCGATTCCGCGTTCTGTGACGATATATCCCAAGAATTCCCCCGAGGTAACCCCGAAAGTGCACTTGGTGGGATTTAACTTCATCTGGAATCGGTCTAGGATGTCGAAGCATTCGGCGAGGTGCTGAACGTGTTGGTCTGCTATAAGGGATTTGACCAGCATGTCGTCAATGTAGACTTCCATCGTTTTCCCTAACAGGTCGGTGAACATCGTGTTGACCAGGCGTTGGTAGGTCGCCCCTGCGTTTTTCAGACCGAATGGCATCACCTTGTAGCAGTAGGTTCCTCTATCCGTGATGAACGCGGTTTTCTCGCGATCGGCTAGGTTCATTGCGATCTGGCTATATCCGGAGAACGTGTCCATGAACGAGAGGAGTTGGTTGTCTGCTGTGGCCTCCACGAGTCGGTCGATATGAGGTAACGGGAAGCAGTCCGTGGGACATGCCTTATTGAGGTCGGTGAAGTCAACGCAGACTCGCCATTTGCCGTTCTTTAGAAATGCCACCAGCTCGGTCTCGAATTTTTCATCGAGCTCAGCCCCGATTCTGACAGTCCGGGAGGAGTCTACTTCGTCGATGTTGACTTGTACAATCCGGCATCCTGTGGCCTTCAGCCGATCTCGCTCTGGTTTGTGAGGATCCACTGTGTGATCCTCACCCTGTAATTGCTATGCGTCGTCCTTCCGTCTTTGCTTTTTCTCGAGGACGGAGCAGGTCCTAGCCATCTTCTGGTCGCCATACAACGTATAAATTCCCGCAGCCGTTGGGAATTTCTGACAAAGATGGTAGGTGGAAGGAACTGCTTGCATAGAGTAGATCCAAGGTGAACCCAAGATGGCGTTGTAGATTGGTGGGGCGTCTATGACCACGAACTTGGTCTTACGTGCTACGCCACCGGCTTGGACTTGTAGTTTCACGTCGCCCATCGATGTTTTGGCGACGCCGTCGTACCCGGTCAGCGTTCTCCCCCCTGGTTTGATTTGTTCTGGCGTGACGCCCATTTTCTCCAGTGTTTGCGAGAACAGGACGTTAACCGTGCTACCGGTGTCCACTAAGACGCGTTCTACGTCGAACTCGCCCATTCTGACTTCCACCACTAGGGGGTCGTTATGAGGGTGGTGGATCCCCTTGGCGTCTTCTGCCGTGAACGCGATGGGGTCTGTGCTTAGCGCCTCTTCTTCGGAAATTGCCTGGACATTGCAGATCTGACGCGCTCGCTTTTTCAGGGCTCGTACGGAATCTGGGCATTCATCGGTCTGACCGATGATCATAGAGATACGACCCCGAGGTGCCGCCTGATCGCTCTGCTGTCCCTTTTGACGCTTGGACGGCGTCTGGAGGACTTCCACTGGCGCCGGCGCCTGTTGCTCAGCGGGGGGTGGTTGCTGCGGAGTATCTGGTGCGTTATCGGATTGTTTGGTGCCCTTCTGACCTCGGCCGGGGTTGGATCGCCCGAACCTTCCTCCTCGACCTCTGCCACTGCGGCCGCCGCGAGAAGCTTTTGGTTGATAGACAGCTTTGATTTCACCGGACAGGTACTTCTCATATAAATAATTGGACAGGTGCTTACACTCGGCTGTTGAATGGCCGCCGAACATATGAAAATCGCAGTACAGCTCCTCTTGTGCATCGGGAGAAGCGGTGTTCTGTCCTTCGTCCTCGGATATCGCGTTGACTACTCCGCGCTTGGGGTCCCTCTGGTCGTGATGCTTCCGAGGTTCCTGATAGGTGTCCCGATTTTTTTCTTTGGCCACGGCCGGGCGAGGAGGAGGGAGCTTCCTCCACATAAGCGACGCGAGATCCTCGGTGAAGGGCTTCGTCCAGGTCAGTGGCTTCCCTGATATTGAGATCTACGTGCAGTCGGGATCCGGGAATGAGTCCTTTCTTGAAAGCAGCGATTGCGACGTCCTCAGCGACCGTTATGGTGGCATATTTTTCCTTGAATCGGGTGAGGTACTTTCGCAGGGGTTCGTCGGGCTCTTGGACTATTTCCCATAGTTCGGCGCTGGAAGCGTTGCGTTCTATAAACACCCGATAATTTCGCAAGAAGGCTGTCGACAGTTGTTCGAAACAGTCGATAGTGCCGGGAGGGATATGAGAAAACCATATTAGAGCGTTCTCAATCAAACTGTCGACAAACAGTTGGCACTGGCCGGCGTCCTTCTGTTCCTCGGTGAACCTAGCTTTTGCGATAGTAGCCATGAACGAGGTCAAGTGCTGCACTGGATCCTTCGTTCCATCGTAAGTTGGAACCCTTATCTTTATGTTCGGGACATATGTTCCCAAGATGCGCTGGGTGAATGGAGATCGCTGCGTGGCCTCGAACATTCTGTTATCTCAGGTGCCGAGCTTACAGCTCGGTGGAGGAGGGACCCCATAGCTTTGATCCTGAGGTCCATTTCCTCCAGCTCGGAGCAGGAAGGTGTGGCTGGATTTCTCTGAGAGGATTGCCCCAGCTGAGGCTGCGTCCCTGATGCTAGTACGGATGGTACGTGCTGGTTCGGGAATCGGAAAGTCGAAGACGGCGGGTCGCTGAACAGGCGGCGGTTTAGAGGATCGTTCCTCTGAACCTCCTGTGACNCGAAGGCAGCCTCACAGGCGTCGTCCCAATGAAAGTCTTTATTGCCCCGAAGGAGTTGATAAAATGGGAGACACTTGTCCGT
>NC_025696.1:23210195-23241869 GCF_000633955.1 Camelina sativa
ACTCTGCTTCTTCTTCTTCTTCTTCTTCTTCCTCTGGTTGGGGTTTTTTTTTTAACTAACAAGTTTCTTCATCTTCTGTCTTCTTCGCAGTCGCAGATGTTTTTTTATTCTATATGATACAGTTATGGCCTTTCGACTCTGAAATCTCTCAACTGCAGTTTCTAGGGTTTGCTTTCTAAATTTGATNCAAAATCAAGAGCTGGAAATGGGCATTGGAAAGTATGGCAAGTTTGCATGTGGAGAATGTGATTTTTGGTTCTTCCACTATGGAGATCATCAAAGCTATGCACAATCCTAGTCAATGGCCAGCATTAGTAAGTTATATCTCTCCGCTTATTATGTTTGGTAAAGACAAACCAAGATGGTTTCTTCTTTTTGAACCGACAGACTGCAACAATGGAACCTTACAAATTGCAAAAAGTGTTACTCTGGACCTGAGGTTATCTTCATATGTGGCTCGTGGAGCTCCTATTTGGCTCACTGGTTTTTTTGCTCATGAACAGAGAATGATACAGGACAACAACATGTTTTCTAGCACTATGCTTTAATCAGTATCCTCTTCTCTTGTTCTATATATATGTAACTATCTAAGGGTTGTCTTCAGTAAGTTTTTTAACTTATCACAAAAAACAAAAACAAAAGTCTTTCAGTCCTAAGCGGTGAATATTTTGATCATCATCTCTTACCTTGGTTTAACCCCCTTTTTTATCTACTTTGACTTTTTTTGGTCATTATCTCTTCATCCCTAAGTTTCCTGAATCCCCAAGTTTAAAGTTGAATATTCTTATACGATATTCTACTTCCTATATATATTTCCTTCTTGGGTTCCATATACTACTATTACATTTACTTTCCTTTCCTCTCCTCTTTTTTCTTATGTCTGACGAGTTGTGGAATGATCTGCAATATATGGATCTGCGCAGACATGACCCATAACTGGTTATTCCTCATACCACTTACGCTGGAGTGTTAGCTAGGAATCGAGTTAGCTTGATTGGGAGACCTCTTAACCCTAGAGAGCAAGATCTTAGACGAGTGATCTTCCTTTTACCTCATCACTAGGGTATAGCTTCGCGGGTTCATGGACGTATTCTAGATGACAGTTATGTCCAGTTTCTTTTTAGTTCAGAGGTGGATCTGTTTGCAGTCCTACGAAGGGGACCTTGGGTGGTTGACAACTGGTTTGTTGCTCTACAAAGGTGGGAAGACTTCCCTGAACTTGATTTCCTTACCAGTATTGATCTCTGGGTCCAAATCCGAGGTATACCTCTGCCCTATGTTTCAGAAGAATCGGTCAAGTTTATTGCCAAAACTCTTGGTAAGGTTGTTGAGTTGGATTTCAATGAGGAGACTACTTCGCAGATCTCTTTTATAAGAGTAAAGATAGAGTTTGGAATCACAGACCGCCTGCGTTTCTTTAGAAAAGTCCGTTTTGAATTAGGAGAAGGGGCCATGATAGGTTTTGAGTATGAAAAACTCAAGAAGTTTTGTACTAACTGCTCTCGCATTAATCATGACTCCTCCCACTGCCCGTATCTGGTTCCACCGATCCATCAAGAGGACATCCTTAATGTTCCAGTAGGTCCTGTCTTTGAAGAAGGCGAAGGCTCCAACATCTATAGTTTTCTGCACGAGAACCATACATCTCTAAGTTCTGAGATTTCCTCTTACTCTCCCATCTCACAACCACCAAGACCTGCTGCTCCTGGGCCTAATCTGGAAGAATTTATGGCTTCTTATCCGCTTGGAACTCGTCTTTCTTCATGTTCAGACTTTTTAAGAGTCTCCCCTAAGGCGAGAGAAGCTAATAAAGGGAAAGCTAAAGCTAAACTTGAAAGTGGAGAGTGCTCTAAACGTAGGAAAGGAAAGGAAGTTCAGTTAGAGTCAGAAAGAAATACTCGCCAGTGCAGAAAGGATCCTGGCTTAAGGTTCTATCCGACTGAGCATGAATCCCCATGAAAACCGAATAAGGATACTAATCTCAGAGAATGATCAGCTTTTTTGCCTCTGAGATTCTCTTTTTGTTTTAGGTAATAATTTTCACTTTTCAGATCAAGAAAGTGGAAGCTTTTGATACACCTTCTGGTGTTCTGGTCTGTTGAATAGTTGATGAAGAAAGGTCATAGAAGAGATTCATGAAGACCTTTGACTGCAATCTTTTTGATGATGATGGGGTGATAAGTAAAATACTTTCATATCTAAAGCTTATGTTAAATGCTTTAAGACCAGATACAATGATCTTCATTGTAATTTTAGTCTTCTTGTGCATGATATGAAGTTTAGCTGATTCCCCCATTGTCCAATAGTTACTGCTCTGTAATTTAAAGTTGCTCTGTTTTTATGTATGCTGTAAAAATGTTGACTCTCTTTGGTTCTCACCAATGTTGGTGCTGATGATGTTTAATATATAAAATCATACTTTGGAAAAAAAAATCATTTCCGTATGAATGTAGTTGAATATAATAAAAACTTCTTTTTAGTTTTGCAAAAACCTTAATCTCAAAATTCAACTGCATTAAAACTCTACGAACTGAAAAAAAAAATCATATATATAAAAGTAGAGTTCTAATCTCTCCTTATTGGTCAATTTAATATTTAATGTTTTAAAATATAATATTTATTTTTAATTAAACTTAAAATTCAACACATTTAATCATATATATAAATTCATACTTTAATTTCACTAATTACTACTAATTTGTAACTGAAAATTCATACTTTAATTTCACTAATTACTACTAATTTGTAACTGAAATTAAATAAATTGTGAATTGACTTTTGTAATCCTCCATTCATTTTCAATTAAACACACTATCAATTAAAATTGTAACTCCTCTAATTAAATTATTTTAGAAATAACTTCTATCACTACAAATCCTATAAATAACCATTCCCACATCTTCCTCCACCATATCTCAAATTCTGAATACTTTTTTTTTAATGTTTTTGCATGGATTGAAAACTCGTTGTAAGCGTTTTTTTTTTACAACTCATTGTAAGTGTTTAATTATATATTTTGTTGGATATATCTTATATTGTATTTTCAATTTTATTTCTTTGTTTTATGTATTGGTTCATTTCTTCTTTGTTTTCTTATTATTTTTAATTTTAAATTACATATGATAATTAAAAAAATTACATTACATATGTATAATAAAAATTTGATGGCTATACAAAAAAAAATATCATGCAGATTTAAAAATTATTAATTTTGATCATTGCACAATAAGATAATCAAACTAAAGAAATCATCTTTATTCTTTATCTAGATATTTGATTATTTCTTACATATTTATTTTAGGGAAATTACCTAGAATATTACATAAAAGTAGGTTTATTACTAGACTAACACGTTGAGATTTCTGTCTTACTAGAATAACACATAAAAGTTTACAAATTACTTCTATACCTGAGTTGTGTGTTTTATTACGTTTTATGCCATTTCTAATTAAATTTGTCTTTGATTATCAAGAGAAAGAAACAAAAAAACTTTGAAGAATCATTCTCATTTTGTTGGGATTCTCTTAAATTTGGGTTGGTAAAAAATATCAGATTGACGTAGTTTCAGATCTAGTTTTTAGATCAGAACAAAGTTTTAGATCTAGTTTTAGATCAAATTTGAGTTGGTAAAAAACATCAGATTGACAAAATTTGGGTTCACTTGCTCTCTCAGAACAAAGTTTCAGATCTAGTTTTTTGTCTGAGTTATCGTCGGAGTAGCAACAACAAGAGTGAGCAATCTTTCCCTCCCGTCAGCGCAGCGGTGGGTTTCTGACAAGCAACGCGGCAGTGACGCATCCACGGTGGCTGGGACGTGTGTTGCAGAGCGGCGGTTCTCTGGAGTCGAATTTGTGTTCATATGTACGTATGCATTCATAACTTGTGTACGTATGCGTTCATATGTACCTACACGTTTATATGTACGTACACGTTCGATTTTAGGTTTAATGAACCCAAAATTACCATAATATCCTCGTCTTCTACCTCTAACATACGACTGAAAACCCTAATTTTCCCTGCCTCACTTTATTTTTTCACGACTTATGTCTATTTTTTTGGTTTCACTTGTGGGGTTTTTACTCAACTATTATAGATTTTTATCTCAACATCTGATTTTTAAATTAAAAACCTATAAAAAGTGAGTTATATAGATTTCCGAACATATATCTAGCTCTTCCATGGATGAACCCAGAGGAAAGATTAACGAAACAGAGTAGGAAAAAGACGTTTGCTCCGGCCGACAAACAGAATACGATTGATGAATCTGCTACAAACGTTATTACATGAACACCATAGATCGGAAGAACAGCAAACGTGTTTAGATCTACCTCCAATAAGTCTATCGCAACGCTAGACTGTCTTTGACAGCTCAAACAAATTCGTGTTATTCTGGTAAGACTTTACAGCTGTCAAAAATGCTTACTAAATCTACCACGGACAAGAAACCTACCATCACACTCCGAAAACTATTTCAAAAAAACAAACGAGTATACCNCACACTCCGAAAACTATTTCAAAAAAACAAACAAGTATACCAAAAATATCTGAAACGAGAGAAGGCTGTCGAATAAATCTGTCGCAACAGGCCATTAGTCTACCATAAATATCTTTTGGGTCATATTGACTGTTGAAGGTGTACATCAGATATTTTTGGTACACTTAGTTTTTGATACACATATACGTCCACCGATAAGTGTACCAACACTACAACTAAGTGTACCATCTACGTCGACGGCAAAGTGTACCAGCACTACAACTAAGTGTACCAAAAATATCTGACGTACACCTTTAATCAGTCCACGTGTATAAATCTACCATCAAAGGATCGGTAGACTTAGTCCCAACTTCCAATGTTTTTTTTTTTTCTAATGGTATTAGCCGTAATTACGTTTTTTCCCAACACTAGTTTCAGGGGTAGTATAGGTACAATGGGTTAGTCTAGTAATAACAAACAATTGTATGTTACTTTTGTAATAAGGAAGCTTTTATGCAATATTCTAGTAACTCACCCTTTATTTTATTTGTAAAAGTATGCAATGTTTTAAGAAAATAAACTATTGTAATACAATAATTAAATTATTTTTTTTTTAATTCTCTCTAACCTCTAAAAAATTGTAATACATATTTTTAGTGTACTCATCATTATAGTTAGTTCTTGTGATCCAACATATAATTATATGAAGCTCTTGATTGCACTTCATATGATTTCATAGGGAATACATTTAATTTGTTACATACAAAATAATTTGGATTTTAATTATTTTACACTTTAGTTTTTTTCAGCATTTAACTCTTTAGTTTATATATTAGTTTATATCATAGTAAATAATCATTTTTACACACACACACACACATATATATATAATTTGTTCAATTTGCTCTTTAATGTTTTAATATATAATATTTCTTTTTAGTTAAAATTAAAATTCAACTCATTTAATCATATACATAAATTCATACTTTCAATTTACTATTTACTACTAAATTGTAACTGAAATTACATAAATTTTGAATTGACTATTGTTTTCCTATATTTATTTTCAATTAAACACACTATCAATTATAATTGTAACTCCTCTAATTAAATAATTTTAGAAATATAACTTCTATCACTTCAAATCCTATAAATAATGATTCTCACATCCTCCTCCACCATATGTCAAATTCTAAATATTTTCTTTCTTTTGTTTATGTTTTGCATGGGTTGAAAACTCATTGTAAGTGTTTAGTTATATACTTAGTTGGATATATCTTATATTGAGTTTTCAATTTTGTTTTGTTTGTTTTATGTATTGCTTCCTTCCTTCTTTGTTTTCTTATTATTTTAATTTTAAATTACATATGTATAATAAATTTGATGGCTATCCAAAAAAAACTTATCATGTAGATTCAAAAAAATATTAATTTTGATCATTGCACGGTAAGATAATCAAGCTAAAGAAATCATCTATATAGGGAATGTACTTAATCTATATAAACAACTTAAACTGATTTGGATTTTAATTATTTAACTCTTTAGTTTATGTAGCAATTCATATGATATTATAGGGAATGTATTTAATTTATATAAAAAAATAAACTGATTTGGATTTTAATTATTCAACTCTTTAGTTTATGTATTAGAACATAAACTGAATTTTTGAATATCATAGTATATACTCATTTTTACTATGTACAATATACAGTATTTGTTTTACCTTGTATAGTCAAAAATATCAAACAAAATACATAGTAAATACCCTTTTTACTATACCTTTTTGCAAAAATACAATTTTTGTTGTTAATTTTCAATAATACTCTTTTTAATATATAACATAACTAAATTTTAACCCTAAAATCCAAATACTAAACTCTACCCCCTCAAAACTATATCCTACATCTAAAATAGAGAATCCAAATCAAAAACAAAAAATTCTAGAAGTTAATTTAACACATTATAATTGTGTGAAAGAGAACAAAAAGGAAAATAACCAAAAAAATTGGTATTTTTGAAAAGGGGTATCAACAAAATGGTATTTCTAACATTATCTCATAAGAGGTCTATTATGCAGGCTGAACAATAAAAATAAATTTTTTTTTGATAAATATGTATGTATAATTATATTGAAATACTTTATATAATTTGATAATGTAATGATTTGAATAAATAAAGTTGATTATTGAATTTTGGATTTATTTGTTATATATGTATATATATATATATATATAGACTTTCAAACCTCTTTTCTAATACCACTTTTGAAAATTACGCCTTTTAAAAATTTTATTAAAAATACCACGAAAAACTGAAATACGTGTAATCTTAGAAAAATATACATAAACTATCTATATATGTGTGTAAAATTTTATATATACTTTATAAATACCTTTTAAAAAACTTTTAAAACTTTATAAATTTGACAAAAACAAAAATATACCTTATAAATATTTGGATTGAGTATCTAAGTAGTACGTACTATCTAGAAATATCTTATAAATCTTATAAAACTTCATAATTTTGCATATTTAAAAATGGATATTTTAAAAATGAATAGATGAAAGAAACATTTCCAAAAATATTAACAAACTTTATAATTATTAAATTAATTAAAATTAATTAACATAATTAATACAGCAATTAGCGCATATGCACGGACTTTTACCTAGTAGTAAAAATAGAAGTCTTTTGCTTAAATCGAGGCATCTCACCGGAGCCGTTATAAAACACGAGTACGTTGCGTAATAGTGTTCTTTTGTCTTTATTGCAACTTTTATTAAATGCCGAGTTCTTTGATGAAATCGATGCTTAAATAGTTGGAAAAATAAAAACCCATGTGAAAATTCATAATTGTCAGCGGTATATCACCTTGGACTGATAAATCTAAGTACATTCAAATACTGTATTTTTTTTTGTCATCTGAAATATATATTAAAAAGAGATAAAGGTAAAATACAACCGACGCCAGCAGGACTTTAACCTCCGGAAACTGAGTCGACGAAACTTTACCTCCGGAAAAACAAACCGGCGAGGTTTAAAGCTCTCAGAAACTAAGCCCCAAATTCGGGGAGTCAAACAAGAACATAAATAGAACAAGGAAATAAATAGATCTAAACAGGATAATAGATTTTACACAAAGAAATCAATCTTCTTTTTGCCTGAACAAACCAATATCGCAAGAACTAGAAGGCTAAAGACACCAGAACTAACCACAACCTTGATAGACTACGAATATCTTGCCTCACTTGGTGATTTAGAGTCTTCAGAAGAGAAACCTTGGGAAATCTTGAGCGGCGTGACGGAAGAACCTCAACCAAGCATTCAGAGACCGTCGGAAACGCCATGGTCGGAAATATCATCTATGTGACTTGAACCAGTAAGAAAAACCCAAACCTAGGCGGATCTCGCCCTACATTCGATTTGTTGAAGCTGTGTGAGGAAACCCAAAACAAAAGGTCGTCGAAACCGAATCACCACTAAACCGACTGTGAGTGGCTTAGAGCCATCGCGATTTAGGCCAAAGAAGACTAAGGCAAAGAAGAAAAAATGAAACCTGCAACAAAATCAAACAATCCAAAACCTAGATCTAAAAAGAAAAAAACTGGAAAAACCAGAGATCTCTCCAAAAAAACACTAGAACTAGATAACTAAGCTAGAAAACAAAAGCCGAACCAACGCCATGGCTGCGGTGGCCCACACGCGCCGGTCGGAGACAATGACCTAAAGCGGCGGTGAGTTCTTTGCAAGGAGAAAAGGGAGAGCAAATTTTTAAGAGAGAGAAGGAGCCCCAGTAGAAGTTGTCTTTCAAATACTGTACTTATATAATTACTAACTGGAGAAAATTATTTATATGGAGTATTTTATTTTATAACTTTTGATTAAAAATAGAAGAGAAGAATAGTGAAACTCAACTGATGAAAGGCGGCTGGGTTTTTGTAGAGGGAGCTAACATAATTTTGTGTTGAAGCTGCCTTCTTAATTGCTGCTCTTGCTTTTGCTAAATCTGATTCTATTTTATCCAACCCACTTCTCTTCTGATCGTACCAAACAGAATCAGTTTTTAAATATTATTAGAAAAATAAGTTTTGTTAGAAAAGTTTGTGAGAGTTGAAAATAATAACTAAAAGAATAATTACATACCCTGATAATAACTCTTTTACTTGTAGGACTTGGAGACTTATTTTGGTTTTGTTGATCATCGTATAAAGAATGGGAGACGGAAGAAAGAGTAGTGTTTGTTGTGTTTCTCTCTCTAAGAAGAGGCAGTAGTAGTGGAGAAGGAGAAGAGACTGGAGCAAAACTAGTGTTTGTTGTGTTGTCCTGTCCAAGAGGAGACATAGAAGGAGGAAAAGAGACAGAGACAACAGATAGTTGGTTTCTGTAATCGATCAAGGGCTTATTATTTGGCTTTGTAAAGACAAATAGTGAAACAGAAATAAGAATAAGAGATATGGAGAAAAGGGTTAATAGAGAAAGAGAGCATCTGCTTGATGATCTTGGAGCAGCCATGGATGGATATGTTTCTTTTACTCACAAGAGGAAGACATAAGAGAATTTTGGAAGTGATATGAGGAGAAAGGAAGAAAAGTCATGAAAGATTCTTTGTTTATGTCTCTATCATATATCATTAGTGGGAGAAATGAGTTTTTTGCTTCACCAAGCAACTTGTTCTCTTTATTTTTTTTTCTTTGATATTTAAATTCAATTTTTTTTTTGTCACGTTTATTAAAAGAGAAAATATATTTTTATGTATCAAACAAGGAAAAAATTGCTGTCGCTAAAATAAATAAATAGATACTTTAATCTGCTAAATGGCAAAAATGGCAATTTGAAGTGTCTTTATCTGGAAATTTAACAGAATGATCAACATTATTTTTGTTTGACCAATGCTTATGCCATCTTATATTATTGAGTGGTTCTTAATAAATATATTTATTTTTAATATTTATATGGAGCTTATTCAATGATTAACAACGCATTATTTTATTGAATCAAAAATATTTTTGGTCATTTATATAGTAGTATACAGATTACAGGCCCGTAACTTGATTCAGTAATACTGTGGGAGAGGGACAGAGAAGTTAGACAAAGTTTAGTTTATCTTTAACGTTAGTTAGACACAAAGATTTATAATCCTACAATCAATGCGTTTGTTGAATTGATAACTACTGTATATATTTTTAAATTATACTGTACAAAATAATAATACAGTAACAGTATAGAGCTAAGTCATATTATACGTATACTGCTAGTCTTTATCATTGTGACATTGCTTACCAAATTACTTTCAAGACTTTTTCTGGTAGATAAGAACCATATAATAATAATTTCTATTATGATTCTGTAAATCAGCCTATATAAGCAACACCTATATATTGACTTTACTAATTTAACTAGAAGAGTTACCCGCACGCTTGTGCAGGCAAGAATTAAATAACAAAAAATTATCAAATTAATATCCTATTTTCAAATTAGATTTTTGTTCTTTTTAAAAATGTTCAAAATTGTAATTATTTTTGTATTTTAAACTTTTAATCTCACATTTTTAAATGGACAATGAAGAAGAGTATTTAATAAAATGTTTATTAAAGTCTTCAATATATGTAAACTTCTTAAAAATATTTTGAAGCCCATTTGTTCAATCTAGCAAATTTTCAAGTATTTAATGAGCCCAATACATATTATGTGGTTAATTTAAATTAGGTAGAATTTGGGTCAAAATAATTTATAATTTTGTTTAGAACATTAAGAAAATTTAGAAAGCAACCCATAAAAGGGTTTATAGTATTTGATCATACAAACTTCCAAAATAATTATAAAGTTAGCATATACAAAAAGTTTGTTAACTAATGTGCCTTCAGCTTAAATTCCTCCAGTTTACCCTTCATGCTGCATTATGTGCTTAATGTAATAATGTCCAGCAAATTCCGACCTAAAAAATTAGAAAACACATTCATAAGTTAGACCCTAACATGATACACCACTTGATATTTACGAACATTAAAAACTTATAAAGCCTTGTAATTCTCAAGTCTTTCAAACTCCGGTTTTATAAAGATCTTGGAGGAGGCCAATGTGTTTACAATACACGGTTCACCTAGGGATGTTTTAAGTGTTAAAAAGTTTGCTAAATGAGTATAAAACCTAGTCTTAAGCATTTGTTCAATCTAGCAAGTTCTATTAATAGTACATACCTTCAAACTCTCCAACCCTCCAGAAATGCAGTACACAAAACACCGGTTCGTTTCGATATGTGAGAAGGCATCCTGACGACTCCCATGAATACATGAAAAGGGTAGCATAGTTGTTGACTGCACGGCACTTTATAGATTCATTCCTACAGATGAAGATAGTAGAAACATTTTATAAAGAGTGACACTCAAAACTCTTAGCAACATGATATGTGGAATAAATGTGTCTTACCTGCCATTTAATAGCGTGAAAACAACTTCATTATCATGTTCTCTGTTGTCCGTTACAGCTACTACACAACCGCAAACATCTATTTTTTTGCCAAAAAGTCAATTTTTTTTTCTAAAAAGATGAATAATTGTTTCCAAATCTATCATATACATAAAGATATTTAGTTTAAAAGTTCTATTTGTACTTTTATATGAGAGGAACGAATTCATAAAGTTCAAAAATTCTGAAAAGTCTAAAGATTTTCCAACACAAAGATAGCAATATCTATGAATAAATGTTTCCAAATCTATCATGCACGTAAAACTACTTAGGTAAAAGTTCTATTTGTACTTTATATGGGAGGGACCAATACACAAAGTTCCAAAATTCTTAAAAGTCTAAAGATTTTCAATCACAAAGATAGCAATATCTATAAATAAAGGTTTCCAAATCTATCATCCACATAAAACTACTTAGGTAAAAGTTCTATTTGTACTTTATATGGGAGGGACCAATACACAAAGTTCCAAAATTCTTAAAAGTCTAAAGATTTTCAAACACAAAGATAACAAAAATCTATATCCACAGGGTACAGTTGAAAATTATTATAAACCGTATTTTAAAAATGTACCAAAAGAGATGGGATGATGGATTCTTGAACGATATATATCACCCAAATCTTCGAATCGGAAGTAATTTTTCGAATTTGCTGATTCCAACTGAGTCATGGTTGAATCATCAGTAAACTTGATTTGGAAAGGATGATGAGTATTCCTCTCCCTTAGTGTTGGATTGATGATTTTGAAAGTCCTAATTTCATACCATTCACTCTCATAAATATACTTCCGGAGCTTTTTTAGTGTTGTTGGAACAAAGGCCACCTCAATTGTGTCACCCTTCAAAATTTGATAAAATTGTGTTAGTAATCTAATATATAAGACTTTTAAAATAACAAATTTAAGTAGAATTATCATTTGGAAATTTCTCTAACCTTTTCGTCCACAAGTAGAAGAACACGTTTGCTGAAGAATTCATAGACATACCAAGAATTCAAGACCTTGGCTTGGGTACACCAGTTGGTTCTTCCCCGATGAAGATCAAAAATATAATTGATACTCATGATTCTATCAAATTAGGGTTTTTCTGTTTTCTCTCAGTTGTCGGAGACGAAAAGGGAATTTCAGAATTGTAAGAAAACAAACAGTCACGATTAAACGTTAAGTCTTAACGTTTTAGCGTTTCACATTTTTTTTTTCACTATTAGATGTTATTATTTAAATTATGATAACAGATGAAAGACAGATTTTGTTGTTAATAGATATGATGCAAGATTAAAAGTTAAATGTGTTTGAGATTTAATTGTTGATATTTAGACTTTATGATACAGTCAACAATTATATTTACCATTACATAAATATAGATTATATCTAATTACATAGCAATAGTACCATTTTAGATATATTACAACTAATTGTAATGAGTATAATGAGACACATTGTATTTTAAAGATCATAAAAATTTGTTTAAATTGTAGAAAATAAATTTAGATTTAAAAATCCAAAACAATTTTCAATTACAAACATAATAATTAAACAGTCTCAAAAACCTCTTTGAAAACAACAATAAGTGTTTTATTCTGGCATTTCCTATCTTTATCTGTAATTAACACCTTTAATCCTTTTCTGGTTGTGACTCGAGAGAAGGCAACATAAAGCTGTCCATTTGTGAAATCCGGTTTCGGAAGAAACAATCCAACATGTTTTAGCGTCTGACCCTGACTCTTGTTTATAGTAATTGCAAACGCCACGGCAATAGGAAACTGTCGTCGCCTCATACAAAAGGGAAACTTTACATCAGGTGGACTAACATACATTCTAGGGATAAGTACTCGATCACCAACCTTTTTTCCTGTCACGATCCTTGCTTCGATTACATGATTGGCCATCTGAGGAATAATTAGCCTCGTACTGTTACATAAACCTCCCTTATGATCTATATTCCTTACCAACATGACAGGTGCTCCAATTCTCAAAGTCAAAACATGGCTTGGCAGTCCAGAAACTTGAATACTGTTTAGGAATTCCTGAGTGTAGATCATATCATCAAGTCCGCTTGTATTAGACGTTTCAATACTATCAGAGCTAAGATATCGTCTCTCCTCACCTGTAAATAAAAAATTTGAAAATTTTTATATGTTTTGAATATTAGAATTAAAAAAAAAAAATTCTATATCCTATTTAATTTGCATACCTGGAAGCTTAGTAAGCATAAACTGATTTATCTTATCAACATCGTCATTTCTTGGACTTAGAATAGCTCTTTCACTAAAGAATTTTGGATCAGTCCTCCTTGTAAATTGTTCTCCGTAGATCTCTTTAACTATTGCTTCAATAGGATTTCCACTTGTATTAATTAATAAATCATCCGGAATTTCTATCTCCACATCCCCACTATCTGACTCGTTAATTTTGCCATCCCCGATATCAAGAAGCCACTTAGAAAAAGTAGCAAGAGCACCTGCATCCATACTATTACGTGCTTTGCGAAGTCTCAAATTTTCGGTAAGTTTAAGAACTTTACAACTATTCCAAAGAACAGATGAGTTGATAGATGCTAAAACTGTCGCTACCCTTCCTCCTTCCGTAATAACTGGTAAAATCTGTCTAAAATCACCTCCTAACACAACAACTTTACCTCCAAAAATCTGGTCACACCTCATGATATCTCGCAAACTCCTATCTAAAGTTTCGTAACAAAGCTTGTTCATCATTGGAGCCTCGTCCCATATTATGAGCTTTGCTTCTCTAATTAAATCAGCAAGATTAGATTCGGCATCTATCGAACACACAGAATATTCATTAAGATTGATTGGAATACCAAATCTTGAATAAGCCGTTCTACCACCTTCCAAAAGCAAAACAGCTATACCACTTGAAGCAACATTAAGAAGAATATTACCTTTAGACCTTATATCAGCAGCAAGAATGGTCCACATAAAAGTGTTTCCAGTACCACCGAAACCATGGACAAAAAACATTCCACCTTTGTTGTGATTCACAGAGTGAATAATTTATTCATAAACACGTCTCTGCTCATCAGTTAGCATAGGTAACAACTCATCGTACAATTCCTGTTGTTTATGAGGCTTATATATTCTCTCATCTGCGATAAGCCTATTTACTCCTGTTTTCATTATACTATCATCTGGTCTAGGCATTCTCTCGAAGGCCGTAAGAGACGTCCCATTTGATCGTAACATAAGTTCTATTTCAGTTAAACATATATTTTCTATTTGAATCCGTGACAACATTAGACCTACCATAGAAAATTTAAAACACTTTATTATAACGTGTTCTTTTGGAAAATGAAATATTTTAATGAAATAAAATAAGTTTATGAAGTACCTGGATCGTTCATGTTTCTCCTTTTTTTAAAACAAAATATCCTCACACAAAATGTCTTTCGTTTTATTCCAAACTTCAAGAGGAACAGTTAAACTCTTTGTATGCAGAAGAATCGCAAATAACTTCCTTGAAAATTTCCCAAAACACCATTCACCTGCTTCATTTATAGCTGCAATGTACTCCTTATCGTCATCCAGTAATCCCAAAGCATAGCAAGCTTCTTGGAAATCCTTATAAAGTACACCATTGACTGTTTTTAAATAGTCAAAGCTTGTTGGTCTTGGAATTTTATTAAGCAAAACTCGCAAGTAATAGGCTTGTCCTATAGAAGGCGGTACATACGTAATTCTGCCTATTGCAAAACTTTTCCATTTCTCCGATCTTGGCTTCCAAAGTTTTTCTCTCCTATTCCACACAAATTTAGTTGGAAATTCAGCATACGTGAGTTTTCTGGCCTGGGGATAAATCTTGTTGCATTCCATCCACCCCAAAAATTTAGAAGTTCTATTTGTTGTACGGTGCAAAACATCTTCTATTGGATCATCCTTGTTGTAAATAGCCAATTCTTGTCCTGGAAGATGAAACGGGAGTTTTTCTACGGCCGTAGTACGATAACAAATCGGGAAATCAAAAATTCGCCAAGAAGCCTCACATGCAGATACATACCTAAAAAAACGTGGATTAGTTTGACACACGTTCTTAAAATATTTTAAAATTGTAAATAATTAAATATGAGAATGTTTGACAATTCGAATTACTTGTTACCTGCAATTGAAAAACTTTTTTTATTTCATTATCCTGATCTTCTTCTCCTACTTTGGCTCTAACATAGTCTGGACCTTTAGTGATGTACTTGAACAAATACTTTACTGAACGTGTCTGGTTGCACTACTCAACATTTATATGAGCACGAAAACAGAGTGATAAATCACGATTATAGGGAATAACGTAACTATTATCGTATTGAAAACCCCTTTTCTCCACAACTCTCCCATCGTTTCGTCGTCTATATATTGGATAACCAGCATCGTCGACAATAGTATTATCCATGAATGGTTTTGGGAAGAATTTGGTGCATTGCCCATTATTCATGCAGACACTATCTCTGTTCATAGGACCACACAGACCATGGATCATCACATCAGAAACAACTTCGTATAAATACTTATCCACCTCTTTATCAGGAATTTCAGCGCTTATGAATTTATCAATGTCGTCTGTTGTACGCATCTTATTGTCTTGGTGTAAAAACAGAATCATGTGCGCATGAGGCAGACCCCTCTTCTGAAATTCTATTGTATACATCGCTGAAATTTTTGAAAACAAATAAACATTTCTATTTAATCATTATTAAGTTACATTTTTCGAAAGACTAATATAAATAATAATAAAAATAATATAATACATACCAGAAATTACGATACCGAAAGTTTTTTCCTTTTTTTGGTCCATTAATCTATCAAGTTCCATCTTGAAAACTCGACTACATATATCAGGTCTATCTTCTTTACTACATATGCCTTTCTAGATAACGATCTATTTCAGGCCACCTTGGGTTGCACGTAAATGTTATGAAAAGATCAGGAAATCCATAATACTTGCAAGTAGCCATGGCGTCTAGATAATGTTGCATCATATATCTCTTTCCACCTGTAAACGATGACGGAATGAATATTATTTTTCCATGCTGTGCAAGATCTCCATGTCCTTTTTCAGCAGCTTCAATTATCTTATCGACTCTTTTAGTTCGGAGTTTGCTTTGGTTCATCCAAATGTAGTTCAACCTGTTTGACTCGATAGTAGTGAATGCATCGACTAAAAACTGCTGGAATAATTTTCCTGCTATAACAATAATCGAAGACTCTTGATATCTTTCAAATATTCTATACGCATAAAATTCTCTCATGGTGACTGGTTTCCTTTTACGTCCACAGGTATCCACGAACCCTATATCGATGCCTAATCAGAAACCATCTTCACCATAAGGGAACAACAATGGGTACTGTAAAGGCAAGTATGCGGGATGAAGCTCACTTATTCTCTATAAATTACCCGAAGAACTTTCTATAACGATGTCATGTTTATTCACACCAGCCGTAAAATCTGCGGGTATTAGAGCAGCAACCTCTTTGCTGGTAGGAAGATTATGAGTTCTTGCATCAGTAGTTCTTTCTGAAGGTAACATTAATTGCAAACCGTCGCTACCGTCTTCCATATTAAATCTTTCACGTGCCGATCTAAACGCTCTAAAATGCGGATTATGACTATCTTTTTTAATAGCCCAACAATCTCATGTCTTAAATCTCCAGAAGATCCTGGTGTTCTATATCAACAACAAAACACAAAATTTATAATAATCATGATTAGTAGAATATAACAAATTTTATAAAAGATATTTAACAATTATTTAAGATATGAATAATATTTAAATACGTATATATCAATATTAATAATTACCTAAATGCAGAGATTCTATTATCTATCTCGTTACATACGTCATGTATATACAATTGCAAAAACATTGGTTCCTTGCTAGGTTCTAGTAAGATATCACCGATACGATGATAGTTTTCTCCGCACATCTGGAATAGATACGGTCCATTATTTATTGAATGGTTAATTTTCCCACCTAACGATGTGAACAAAAACATCATGTTGTATGCTCGTATGTTATCGCGGAAGTTTTTACCCCTATCGTCGTTATTATAAAACAACGCTAATAACGTTTTAGGTGTAGTCTTCAAAGTAGGAAGTATTACTTTGCCGCGATGGCAACACAGTGAAAAATCCGGCTTTGTCTTTTTAGTCCGTTTATTCAATTGTTCTCCATACCACATATATGCTCCACAATTATCACATAAAAAATAAGGATCTCCATCATCATAATAACCTACATATATTTAAAAATATATATATTTTAAAATACATATTTTCAAAAATTTTGTATAACGAATCAGATATGCATCGAGTTATACCATTATTTAATAACTTAGCTTTTACAGGAGGGATGCCAAGAAACATTTCAGATGTCGCATTGTTATCATTAATCTCGAATGAATTCCCATCAGTAGAGCTATCTGAATCACTTTCATCGTTCGTATCCGAATCAGTTGCGACGAAACATGCGAAATGTTCCTGTATTCCGGGTAGAAGAAAATTTTCTGCATAGGTAACGATTGGATTAGTTATTAGCATATATATATTAAATTTTAAATTCCTTCCCGAACATATAACCTTTTTTCTTCTTTTTTGCCCTTTTAGACTTCAGTATTTGCATTCTTTTCAACCTTCCCGTCTTATGGGGATCAGGATACTGTAATATTCGTAAAAGCAGATAGATTTATCGTAGAACTAACACCTGTAGTTTAATAATGTTGTTGCGTACAATCTATTAGTTTTGAATGAAACATAACTCTTAATGTAAAGAATAGTAAATGTCTGTATGTTTCCTAGAGACGGCATGCGTCGTTACATTCTTCCTCCGATATGGAATCTTTGAAGGTCTCATTATATTACGTCAAGTGTACCAATCTGCAAAATGAAATTCAAAGTACGATCAAGAATTCATATAATCTAGTAATTCTGACCATTTTAGTCTAAACGTCGTTGTTAGGTTTGTTTATATAAGAAGACGGTGCCGTATATATTTTGTAAACTAAAATGTACTAATTATTGATATATACGAATATTGACATATGTTTATATATATCCTCTTAACTTTTTTGAATTCTTTTTTTTTTAAATATGTTATTTATCTTTCTAATTATGTATGGGGATCTCTAATACGTATTTTTGAGATTTACTTTCTTAGTATTTATTAATATATCTTTTTGTTATATTTCCATAATCTTTAATATCATTATCGGATCATTATCGAACCATTAGTTTAATAAATATTGTTCTAATTTATATATCATTATTGTTATAACAAAAAATATCTCAACTTATATTTTTCTTTTTTCCATTAGTAACATTATACTATTATCGAACTTTCCGCTGGATTGTCATATCATAATAATTATTAAAAAGGTAACTTCATTGTATTATCATAACTAATATCCCTTAAAAATCAAAACGAATTATAATAACATCATGATAATAATTATAAATAAAAATAGATATTATTATTTAATATTTAAATTAAAATTTAAATTCAAAAACGTCTTTCGAAAGTCAATCCTTTTTCATGTTAGATCTTTGCGTCCATATCTTGTTCTTCTCACACCAAGAAAATTCAGTAACACCCTTATCATATGTGTTAATTGACTCATTGATAGTCATCGTTTGTATTCCATCCAAGTTTGAAATCGAGATTTCTTTTTCGTTGATTTCGTTATACTATCTTCACCGCCAACAATGGATTTTTGAACGTTAAGATGCGCCAATGAGTTATCTTCAGAAGAACTTGATTCTTTACTGCTTTTTCTGTATTTTTTTTAACTGGTTCCGGAATGCTATCCTCAAAAAGTAAAGGAATTGTTCTGGTTGAAGTTGTGAACGGAGTGCATCTTCATCAGCTTCTGGACTCTTCTTAGTGGATCGACGAACTCCAGATGAACGTTTCATTATGATTATGCATATATACATTTGTAAAAAGTGATTGTAAATTTATAATAATACAAATTAATGTAAAGCTTTATTTTGCTTTACCTTTTACGTCAAACAGCAAGAACTCAAGAATTGGTTCAGTTTTTTTTTTCTAGTTGACATGGTAATATATTAAGACTTACATATATATAACATGTAGTAGATAAGTTTTCACATTTGATAATATTATATTTCTCAAAATTTCGTATTGAATAAGCACAATATTCAGGATTACCATTAAGTTTTTAATATAGTAAAATTTGTTAACGTATTCGATAATGATCATTTTCTTAATTTCTCATATTGAATATTCAGATTATTAATTTTGGCATTTTATTTTTAAAATATTATCATTATTTTTGGAATTTTGATTTATTTCAAAAAGTTTTACTTTGGGGTTTAGAGATATTCTAACTATCATTATTTCCCAAACGACTATATAGTATGATTTTTATTTATGTCACATTATATATATAACTATAATATTCGTTTATTTTTAACATAATAATAGTAAATGACTGAAATAAATTTTTACCAATACCAAGACGTTTAGAAGTTTTGTAGCGTTAGAAATTGTCTACATAAATTAAAATTTTATTTCAAAAATTAAACCAAAAAAGTCCAAAATAAAATTAAACCAATATCATGTTTTGAAGTGATGTAACTTGTTCAATTTTGGGGTTCAGTTTTGATCTTTTTCCTTGTCTTCATGCTATGACCCCCGCTCGACCCAACATTGCTTTCTGTATGTTCTCTCTTAGATAAAGTCAAACTCATGTCAGCTGGTGCGATTTGTAACTTATGATCGTCGACATCCGAATAATTATTTGAAAGTTCATTCCTTCCATAGAGTTCCTACATTGAAATTATATACATTGAGATTTAAAAGATATAGAATTCATAATGGTATTATGGGTATTTGAATTTTTTTTCGTCTGAATTTAGTACCTTGCCAAATTGCACAACCATGTCATCCTTATCCCAAAACTTTTCGACAACATAAGCAGACTTGTCGCTTTTAAAATTCTCGATTGTAACCGAAATTTTAAACAGCATAGTCTTCCCTACTCAGACAGAGAGACTTTCTGGAATAGCTGCAGTATCATCTTGACCGAAGGTGAACGATTGATTCAATATGTGTTTATATATTTTAAAACCAAATGGACTTCATATGATACTATACTTACTTTAGGTTTTTCCAAAACCAGTTCTTCTGCCTTTTTTCCAATAAATAGTTGGGCAAGACCGTCAAATAAGAGCAGCTTAATCTTTTGCGAACTTCCGTACCCAACATGAAGTATGAGTTTATACCTTTAAAACAGTTTGGAATCAGTCAAAATGTGCGTTTAGTTCCAAATCACAATTCTTAAAAACATTTAAACAGACTAAGTGAAACTTACTTATAATCAACATCCGTAACATCAGCATCACAAACTCCACAAATATAAAGTAAATCTGCTCCAGTTTGAGATTCTGGCGGATACTGCTGCACCTTCTTATTGCAAATTTGACAGGCACTATAATACCATTTAGGCAACAATTCAACAGAATGTATTGTCGCGATTGTCACACATGTTCGCGCCTATAAAGAATAAATCAAACATTCGTTCCCCCATATATAATTCAGAAACAATTTAAGTTTCACGATATCAAATTTACTTTAGAAACATTACCTCAAGTGAATAAACGATTTGGTCCATAGTACTTTTTTCGTTCATGATGAAAAACTCTTCATATAATGTCACTTTTGGTTTCTGAGGGCTTGGATCATCATCAAGTTGTATTAAATCAACAGCATCAGTAGGCAACCTGTAAAGTTATGATAATAATAAGAATATGTATACGAATATAGCATGACTCGTGAAATAACTTAAAAGGGATTTATATATATATATACTTACTTCTTTCGAAACGCGTCTACTTCAGACATAACTGGATTTATCAGAATGTCGGTAGAGTTGAACGCATTGGAAATACTATAATTCCTTGTAACATGGATTTAATTGGAAACGTTAGATTTGACAATCATAAGCTCAAAGATTTCTTCCGAAAATCAGATATTACCTTTCCATTCCTTCAAGCATGCAAATCGTATTACATAAACGACAACAGTATCTTGATGTTCTTTTATTTGTGTATCAAAATCCTTTGCAAGATCACCCCACACCGTGCAATTTAACCGGGTTCCACTATATTACGAATGCATGAAATAAGAGTATAAAATTAGATATGATATCTCAAATTAATTTTAATTTTCAAAAATAATTACTAAGGTTTCATACGTTAAATCTTGCAAATCGAAGCTCAATTTGACATTATCCTTCCCTTTCGTTTTGACGCTATCAAGATTTCTGACACCAACGATCTGGCCGATTACATCTACAAAAAACATTTGAATTATTTGTTTTTCTTCTCAAAAATTTAACTTTTAAAAACGAAGTTAACAACTCACCAAACAATATATTCTTGTCTACTTCTCCAGCTAAGATAGAAGTAAACGTCTGAAAATATTTTTCTGGAACACGAACTGGGAATTCATCACATGGTTTCACAACAGTGGTTCTATAAAAGACGATTTTAAATCCCAAAGAACTTGTCTTATAACTACTATCATAATCCATTAAGCTGAATGTATCAACTATTTTAGACTCGCCGACAGCGAGTTGGTTTTGAAATCTGCTAACCAAACCATCTTCAATAGATGCATGTATCCTTGTACCATATATATAACGATTTGAAGTTAAAAAACTATTATCCAGATTCACTAAAATTTCATAGATAATTCAAATCAACATGACATTTCAATTTTTAATTAGAACTTACATCACTATCAACGAAGACCATCTGAAGGGACTTGAATGACTTCCAAAGTCTTATGATACGGACTCTAATCTTTTGATGGTTTAAAGCAGGGTTGAGATTGCCTAACTGAACAAAAGGACGAACGTTCATCTTTTTAGAAGTCATATTGAGTTGTGCATACGACTCTTAAACACAACCGACTTGATTTTATATTTTTTTAGAATATTTTCTTACTTTATTTTTTTTTAAAACGATAATGATGAGGAATGTAAACATATCATTTATGAATATTCTTGATATGCTTAATATCATTATTCAAAAAGTAAATTTAACATGTTTTTACTCCTAAAGATTTAATGAAAATCATCAAGCAGTTGTAAATTACCATATGTCGATCTTTAACATAATCATTATTTTGTAAATTATAATAATGGTCTTAAAATTTTAAAATTACACAAATCTCTATATGTTATAATTTGCAATTAACGTAAATTTATAAATAATCCAGAAAAATGATATTTTAATTAATTTATAAAATCCCAACAAATCTTCAAATACAAATTAACAAATGTGTTTATCAATAATATCTAAAAATACAGAACATCAAAGTTCGGATCCGAGCATAGTTATCAATAAGAATTTCGATGCTTCTCAAAGGAGTCCTCAACAGCAAGATGAATATAGGAGTCAAGTGCATCACTGTATTTTGCAAAAGGATAAATTTTAATCAGTATTGTTCATATCAATTAATCATTAAACAAATAAAGTTAGATTTGATTATTACTTTAGGTCCATATCGAACCTATAGTCGGTATTATCCAAATCTTTGATTCTTGACTCACCATGATCAACGTAATTGTACCTACATATTTGAAGATAGTCAGATATATCCACAAATTTTTAAAATATATAATAGAAAGATGATCCAAAGTATCCTTCACTCTTTGGGTCCTCGATAATCTCCGAGCATCCATCACCGTTGGTTAAGAGAACATTATCATCTAGCATCACCGATTATAAATAAATAAATTATTCATTATCATTATAAACTGCATTGAATTTCTAAATTAATATTCTATAAACAAATGTAATCACTTTCAAATCTTAGTGTTTTCCACATCTTGTACAGACAGACCCTCTTCCTGTTACGCAGTTTGAAAGTTTTGAACATATGGTTGGCATAGACTCCTGTTGCGAAGCAGTCAAGTACATATCCCCTTTGGAAAAAAAATTTGTTGATATAAATAAGGTTAACCAACGTATTTTATCAAGTACTTTAAACAGTTTTTAAAAATATTTCCATTCATATATAAACTTACTCAATCGACTCGATAGTGAATTTTATGTAGCGATCCATCAAGCTCCAACGATAGGCACCATCTTCTTTTGAAACTCTTGATTTCACCCATATTGGTGATGCATCCAATCAAATTAACTGTCATAAAAATGATTAATATGTATTAAAAAACAAATAAATGTTTTCTAAAACAATCCATTATAAAGTATGACTTACCGTAAGGCCATCTTCCATGAAACGCATTATCATAAATACGTTTAAAATCTAGATTATTAAAAGATTTGCAAATGATAGGATCTCTTGCAAAACTGATAATAGTTTTTTCTGTGAAGAAGATCCGATAACCGATTTTAGTTTTCTGGATCTGTTCTCTGTCATCCTTGACTTCAAACTTCTCTATAACATAAGTTCGATCCTCCGACAAATTAAATTCTGGAACACCATTGAGTGATGCCGGGATGGTAGCATGTCCAAATGTACCCTAATTCAGAGTATGATTATCCAAGGTATTTAGACACACGAATATATATGAAGAAACAATGAAATAAATCTGTATAACATACCTCTTCGTCTACCAAGATTAGCTCTGTTGACACATCATTCGGATGATCTCTCACTCTCCATGAACGGAAAACCTTGACACGAATCATTCGTCCCATTGTCCAAGGACACAATTTGTCGAGCATCACAAAGCTTGCGATTTTTTTTTTGTCTTTAAATACAAAAGTATTTGAGTTAGAGAGAAGTTTCGAAAGAGAGTGAAATATAGAAGTTGAAAAGACAATAGTTTAGTTTTAAGTTTTAAAACTCAACTATAAGAATTTATAAGGTGTTAATGGTTGCATATAAAGTATCAACTCGAAGGGATGTTACCACTCACACCTTTTAACTAAATAATTGAAAGGTTCATGAATATGTAGATATCAGAGGGGACGACTATTTTGAATACAAATGGAAATTAATATAATAAAGATTTCGATTTATGAATTATATAATAATTGAATAATATTATAAATCAATTTAAAATCCAATCACATTATCATAGGGGTTTAAAGTATCATTTTTTTTTTAAATATAAAATATAAAAGTCATACACTTAAAAATTAAATTCAAATTTCCATATCAGCAAAGGCATCCAACATCTGTGTGACTTGAGGACATGGAGGATTGATCATGACACTGGTACAATTGTGCACCGTGGTAGCCATCCATGTATCTACATTAATAAAATTTTATAATTAGTTATCTTTTTATAAAGGGGAAAAAAGCTTAAAAATACCCCATCTATTTTTTATTTGGACGTTTAATACCTTGTCTTTTTTGGTTGGAAGAAAAATATATCATTTAATTAAAACGTGCGATTTAATACCTAAACTAATAAATTTTGTTAGTTTCATACCTACGATTTGTTGACAAAAATAAAACGGTAAGGGTAAAAATGGAATTATATTTTTGTCAAAAAAGCGTAGGTATGAAACTAACAAAATTTATTAGTTTAGGTATTAAATCGCATCTTTTAATTAAATGATGTATTTTTCTTCCAACCAAAAAAGACGAGGTATTAAACGTCCAAATAAAAAATAGATGAGGTATTTTTAAGCTTTTTTCCCTTTTATAAAGGAAGCAATTATAAATATATCAGCAAGAAATGATTTGTACCTTTATTACTTTCGAGTTTGGCAAAACTTAATACACATATGATAATATCATTGTCACGATGTATCCAATGATCATAGAAGCCTTTCGCGTAGTCCTTTGGTAAACGACATGAGAAACGATCACCCCCGCAAATTATCATCATTGAGTACCTCTGACATCTTTGAAAAAATTAAATATAAAGTTTAATAATTTTGAATAACTTACTCAATATTTTCAAGAACAACAAATAAATCATTCCATTCTTTGTATGGTGGACCTTGTTCCAAGCTATTTCCAACACTAAAGACTCTTCCGATAAGATCTACGATTATTTTTCAGTAGTTAAACTAATCAAATACTTCAAACTTAACTTATAATATAATAACAAAATATTACCCTTACCTACACAATATTGAGAATCAAAATATCCACTTTTAATATCAAAAGAGAAAAATTGATCTGAAGTCAAAGGAAGGATTTTCTTAAACCATGTACCATCTCCCCAATGTATTTTAAAATGATGGTCAATTGGCCTAAAACCGCCATCAACATTGCTTAATGAGAAACTTGATAACATTATCCATTCACCTTCTTCCAAATCGTTTAGAAAGATGTCACGATAAAGAGAACCCATCAATACATGGATTTTCGTACCCTAGATAAACGTTATACATAGGTACATAAAATAAAATTAAATTAAATTTTATTAAACACAATATAATGAAAATATACCTTCTCATCGACTACGATTAAGTCTGTTGATTTGAAAAGAGGATGACGACACTCAAATTTCCTCAGAATTTTTACGTTAATTTTCCACTTATGAACGAAGGGGTTTAGGTCGTCCACATCGTAAAAATAGTCTCTCTTCCCGAACCATTTTTTTACAGCATTGGATAGAAGGTTAGCCATATTTTTGTTTGAAAAACCTTTGTAAAAGAATTATACATTCAGTCTTTAAAACGTATTTAAATATTCATAATACTGAAATCTGTTTTGGAATATTTACATCTAAAGATATTGTCAAATATGCATAATATTTATCATCGTCAAAACTTTAATAGTATTTGTAAAATTACCATTAACTAATAAATCATCATTATTATTATGTTTCCGATATTTTTGTAAAAATTCCCTTTTGTATAACTATTCAATATTTTTTAGATACTTACATTCCAAATTATATTATCACCAGAAAGATTTTGAGATAATCAAAAATTAAAAAATATTATATATATACATATATATATATATATATTTATTTTGGATTCTGATTGCAAACCTTATGTAAAAATTGATTTAATTTCATATTAATATTCTATATTATCTTCATATTTTTTTATGTAATTACCATAATTAGTTGTTAGTATTTATAAATTTTTTATATATTTAATACAAAAGAATTCATTGATTCGATCATACTATAATTTATTTTGTTTAGTTTCAAATTATTAAAATTAGATGCAAATTAAATTTATGTCAATTAATCTATTAATACTAATATCTCTGAGAATTACTTCAAAATAAATTATTATATGATAACTAGGTTTTGAACCCACGCTATGCGTGGGTTTATTTGATATATTTTGATAAAAATTATATATGATTGATAACGGTAATGAAATATTATCTTGTAGAAAACTTTAAGTTACTATTAAGAAAAAAAATTAAATTTCATATACACAATTTTTAAAAATATAAAAATCAGTTGTGTTTTAAAATCAAATCTGATTAAAAAATCATGAATCTAACTCGACGTCCAGGCGAGGCGGATCAAACTATGACATCACATATCTTAAACCCTTTCTTTGGCCACCAGAAAAACGAAACAATTTATAATCATGAATTTATCTCCTTTTTCATATTTAATTGATTGTTATCACCTATGTTTTCATGTTTTTATTTAATGTTTTCTTATTTTTCATATTCTTTCTTGTCATTTTTATTGTCAAATTTTATGGTAGTTGTTATCGTTACTTTTACCGTCCAGTTCTTTATTATACTCTTCTTCTTGTTCTTCCTCGTCAACTTTTTCACATTATTTCACCGAAAAAACCTTTGTTTTTTAGACTACCACACAACTTGTTAACTCATCAAACTCCAAGAACAAAATTATTTTTTCTCATAAAAATTATGCAATTCATGAAAACCAGCATAGTCAACAAATGCACCCAATTATTGATAATTTCATCCATATACTTCTCAAACCAAAATTCTTACTTGCAGAGAAACTAATATGAACACATGTATAATAAAAACAATATTTGTGCTTTTCGTCGATCCTTCTTCTTTAAACTCAAATAACATCAAATCAAGGTCTTGCGACGTCAATCGTTCTTTCTTAGACTTAAAAATAAAATTTTGACTGCAAAAGTATCAAATCATCTGTAAAGTCATACACAAAACCATGTTTTACAGCTCATAAGAGATATAAAGCACAAATGGAGATAAGTAAGATATTTTCAAGATATTAAAAATTTTGATATATAATATTTAGTAATTTTTAAACTTTTAAATTTTTAAAAGATATTCAATATTTAAAATATTTCAAACTTTAGATGTAGTTTAATTATCTGTAACATTTTTCTTTTTAGAGTTAAATATTAATGACACTTTTACTTTTTATTGAGTTTAAATAGTTATAATATTTTAACATTTTTATGGAGGTATTTATCATATTTCTAAACATTCTATAATAAATATTTTAACCTTTAAAAATTTTAATTTTCTAAAATAAATCAAATAATTTTAAATTTGGAAACATGATAAATAGGCATAAATCAAGCAAACCTGATAAATTTATAGTTAAAAGCATATTATTTTTATTTATAATGGTTCTCAGCCACTGTCTAAAATTTTCTAGCCGATGTGGGAAGTTGTACATAATTCTTTTATTTCTATAGATTTTCTTTTTTCTAAAAATATTAATAATATAGATTACTACTATATTTCCAAAAAATTTCTTAGCGAAATATCTAATTCTTATTGCTTTTTTAAAATCCTATATGGACACCTTTAGGAGTTTATAGCTTCAACTTTTTATTAGTATAGATATACTATCTTAAAATTTCTATGGAGGTTAAGTAATTGTAATATTTTAAAACATTCTATTAAGTTTAAATATTTTAATATTTGAACCTTTTAAAAGTTTCAATATTTCTAATATTCCAAATTTTTTAAATTTATAAATTTAAATTTTTTAAAAAGCTTTCAAATGTTAAGAAATTTTTAAAATTTAAAAATTATGATATTTTGACTTTTTAAAGCTAAAACTTTTAGAAGTTTCAATATTTATAATATTTTAAACTATTAAAAATTTAAAATTATAATATTTAAAAACTTTTTAAAAGCTAAGAGATAATATTTTTTTTTAAACTTTTTAAAGTTTTAGTTTGATCAAATAAAAAACAGGATCAAAACGAATAAAACTTTTAAACTTGGACGTCTGATAAATCAAGCTTTCCTGCTCATTCGTTGTTAGAAGCATATTAATCTTATTTATACTGGTTTGAACCATTGTCTAAAAATTTCTAGCCAATGTGGGATATTATACATAGTTTTATTATTTCCATAAATTTAAAATTTTCCTTTTTCTAAAAAATTCTGGAAATTTAGAAAATGTTAATGAATGATATGTCAAATCCTGATAGGTTATTTAAAATAATTCTTAATATATAAAATTCTGCAAATTTCTAAAAATGTTAATTAGTGACATGTTGAATCCCTATTGGTTGTTTTAAAGCTTAGGTCTTAAAAACCTTTTAAGTGTTAAGAAATTTTTAAAATTTAAAAATTATAATATTTTGAAACCTTTTTAAAGCTAAAGCTTTTAGAAGTTTCAATATTTATAATATTTTAAAATTTTAAAAGGTTCGAATATACTATTTGAACCTTTTAAAAAGTTTCCATATTTATAAATTTTTATACTATTATTATTTTATAATTATAACATTTAAAAACTTTTTAAAAGCTAAGAGCTTTTAAATTTTTTAATTTTTATAATATTTAAAATTTTAAAAAATTAAATATTATAATATTTTTTGAAACTTTTTAAAGTTTTAGTTTGATCAAATAAAAAATCGGATCAAACCGAATAAAACTTTTAAACTTGGACGCCTGATATATTAAGCTTTCCTGCTCATTCATTGTTGGAAGCATATTAATCTTATTTATACTGGTTTGAACCATTGTCTAAAAATTTTCTAGCCAATGTGGGATATTGTACATAGTTTTTTTATTTCCATAAATTTAAAATTTTCCTTTTTCTAAAAAATTCTGGAAATTTAGAAAATGTTAATAAATGACATGTCAAATCCTCATAGGTTGTTTAAAATAATTCTTAATATATAAAATTCTGCAAATTTCTAAAAATGTTAATTAGTGACATGTTGAATTTCTATTGGTTGTTTTAAAGCTTAGGTGGTGAAACGACCGACCTTTTTTTTTTATACTAAATAATAAATATAATATAATAAAATAAACTACAGCTAGTGGTCCCATATCCACTAGCCACCTAACCACCAATACATTCAACAGCGGAATAACATAATCAATATCCAATAATAAACCAATAATAACCAATAACAAACCAATATTATAGCAAAGGCAATATCCCAATATTAAACAACAAGAAACAAGGAACCAGCAACCTAGCAATGTTTCTAATGATCCAACTCTAGCAACCTAGCAATGCCAGACAACATTCAATCGAGTCCCTAAAACATCCTCCTATTCATTGCCTTTGATTCCACGATCACACTTTGCCTTTACCTGCACACCATAAACAACAATTGAGATGCGTAAGTATTATCACAAATACTTAGTGAGGCAATCCTCCCATCTACTGGGTTATACACACAAGCAATAAGATCTCTACATGCCACAAACAACAATCAATAAAACAAACCAGGCAATAAACAAAGCATGCAACATCCATCGTAACTGGAAGAGGGGTGTCGACCGACACCAGATGGTGTCGATCGACACTGACTATCTGGTGTCGACCGACACCAAACTGGTGTCGACCGACACCCTGCCCGACACTCCCGAAAACCCTAGTTTGTGTCGACCGACACCTCCACATGGCATCGATCGACACTCGCCAAAGTCCCGAGCCGTCCTCGCGTTGGTGTCGACCGACACCCCAACTGGTGTCGACCGACACCGATGCCGAGCAGCGATTTCCCCTCGATCAGAAACTCCGAATCTCGCCTCCAAGCTTCTCCAATCCGCTCCTTGCACTCCCAGAAGCCAAACCCAGCCCAGACAGCAACGAAATATCATAGAGAACTCAAAGAAACAACCACATAAGCACCAAATCACATAGAATCTAGAGATCTTAGCTTAGATAAGCCATGGTCATGCACTCACCTCTTTGCAGGAAGTTTCTGACCAATAAGGACGAATTCCCTCACTCCTAGCAAGCTTTTAACACCTTCCCAGCCTTAGATCTCCCAAGAACAGCAAGAAAATCTCACAAAAACTCCCAGGAACTCAAGAACAAAGCTTTCCTCCTCTTTCTCTCTGTTTTTGACAAAAGCGGCCAAAAGAGGAGAAAAACTCGAGCTCCCTCCTTAAAAACCCGAGCTAGGGTTTTCCCTAAACCAACCCCGCAAACCGGACAATTAAAATTGAACCGACCAAACCGGCCACAACTGGTGTCGATCGATGCCTCACTAGAAGGTGTCGATCGACACCCTTACCAAAATACCAAAAATTGGTTTGCGGGTGTTACAATTCTCCCCCACCAATCTAGATTCGTCCTCGAATCTCGAACAACCATCAGTCAAGGACTCCCGTGCAACCGTCTCCACGGCCCGCACTCCTCCGACCGATCTACAGAAGGTCACCTCTAGGCGATAGACTCACGTTCCAGGCGTCATTTGCTCTTGACTTTTTGGACTTTCCTTTACTCCTAGGCCTAAACCTTGAGTTTTTATTGGCTCCTCATCAGACCTAAGTCTGCATGCCAAAATATATAAGGAAAAGTCCAAACTCGTCTCTCGGGTTGCCACCCTACAGCGCGCCCCCGGATCGTCATCCGAAGTCGATATACCAACCATACTCCCCAGCCACAAAGTCTCTGAATATGGCAGTACTAGGAGAACCTAAGTCCCACAAGAGTCGCGAGCAAACGATTCTGAACACGTCTGAGTCCTATCCCAATCCAGGTTTCCTTCCCGTGGCTCGCGTAAAACATCTCAATGTCCTACCAACCACATATCCCCTCACCGGGATACCCCATGACCACACAAGGATCATATTCACGCCACAAAGGCCATCTGTCCCGAAGGACCGTCTGTCCCGAAGGACCATCAGTCCCGAAAGACCGTCTGTCCCGAAGGACCATCAGTCCCGAAAGACCGTCTGTCCCGAAGGACCATCAGTCCCGAAAGACCGTCTATCCCGAAGCACCATCAGTCCCAAAAGACCGTCTGTTCCAAAGCACCATCAGTCCCGAAAGACCGTCTGTCCCGAAGGACCATCAGTCCCGAAAGACCGTCTGTCCCGAAGGACCATCAGTCCCGAAAGACCGTCTGTCCCGAAGGACCGCCTTAACAGGCACTCTGGCTAAACAGCCTGCCACAAAGGCCACACAATAACAAAAGAATACTGCCACAACGGCCACACCATAACAAAAGAAATACCGCCACACACTGGCTCACTGACTCAAAAGTCCGCCACTAAGGCCATAAAAGCCCCTCCAAGANCATAGAGAACTCAAAGAAACAACCACATAAGCACCAAATCACATAGAATCTAGAGATCTTAGCTTAGATAAGCCATGGTCATGCACTCACCTCTTTCAAGAAGATTCTGACCAACAAGAACGAATTCCCTCACTCCTAGCAAGCTTCTAGCTCCTTCCCAGCCTTAGATCTCCCACGAACAGCAAGGAATCTCCCCAATCTCTCTCAAAAGCTCAAGAACTACTCCCTCTTTTGTTTTTCTCTGAAAACGGCGATAAAACACCAACAACACGACCCTAGGTCGTTTTCTTCCTCTAAAAACTCGATTTTAGGGATTTCCTAAACCAACCACGCAAACCGGACAATTAAAATTGAACC
>NC_025696.1:23244379-23247676 GCF_000633955.1 Camelina sativa
CACACACACACGACCGTGCACCAAGATAGTACCATTATCTGAGACCTGATACTCTGAATCCACATCCTTAGAGGCATTCACCAGCCCCAAATCCTTCTCCTGAGCCAACCGCACCCTACTCAGAAGATCTGCTCTATCTACTGCTTCCAAACCCGACGGTTCCTATGAAACAGCACATAAGCTCAAAACACTGATCTCACCTACCAGAGACTCCATCTCCTGCTCTTGAGCCAAAGCTACCCTCTTCCGACTCAGAGCATCTGCAACCGTGTTAGCCTTACCAGGATGATAGGCTATCTCCAAATCATAATCTGCCACCAGCTCCATCCACCGCCTCTGTCTCAAAATCAGCTCAGGCTGAGTGAATATATACTTCAGGCTCTTATGATCTGTAAACACATGTACCTTTGCACCATAAGGATAAGATCTCCAAATCTTCAGGGCAAATACTACACCACCCATCTCCAAATCATGAGTAGGATAGTTGCCTTCATGCACCCGCAACTGCCGCGAAGCATAGGCAATCACCTTCCCATGCTGCATCAGAACACACCCCAAACCAACTCTAGATGCATCTGTATAAACCACATAGGGTTCTCCCTGCTCAGGCAAAGCCAACACTGGCGCAGTAGTCAACATCTCCTTCAGGCTTGCAAAGCCTTCCTCACACTCTTCTGACCAGACAAAAGGAACATCCTTCCCTGTCAACTTAGTCATAGGACGTGCTCTGCTTGCAAACCCCTGCACAAATCTCCTGTAGTAACCTGCCAATCCAAGGAAACTCCTGATCTCTGTGGCATTCTGCGGTCTAGGCCAATCTCTGATAGCCTGAATCTTCTCTGGATCTACAGAAACCCCCTCTGCAGAAACAATGTGACCCAGAAAGCCCATCTCACGCTGCCAAAAACTGCACTTGCTCAACTTAGCAAACAACTTCTGCTCCCGCAGCTTCTCCATAACTGCCCTCAAATGCACTGCATGCTCCTCAGGACTCTTAGAATAAACCAGGATATTGTCGATGAAAATGATGATAGATACATCCAAAAACTCCTGAAACACACTGTTCATCAATCTCATAAACGCTGCTGGCGCGTTAGTCAATCCGAAAGGCATCACCACAAACTCATAGTGCCCATACCTCGTCCTGAAAGCAGTCTTCCTCACATCTGCCTCATCTATCGGTATCTGATGATAACCCGACGCCAGATCTACCTTAGAGAACCGAGTAGCACCTCCCAGCTGATTCAACAACTCATCAATCCTGGGAAGAGGGTACTTGTTCTTGACAGTGACCCGGTTCAAACCCCATTAGTCAATGCACAAGCGGAAACTCCCATCCTTCTTCTTAATAAATAACACCAGTGCTCTCCACGGTGATACACTAGAACGTATAAATCCCTTGCTCCATAAATCCTCTAGTTGCTTCCTCAGCTCAACTAAACAAATACTCAAGTATGCCGACATCAACTCGCCGCCACCTAAATATCAACCCTCTTGTTCGTCCAAGAACCTCTAGTAACTTGCCACTTAGGGAAACTTCCCCAAGATAACTTATTCCAGAAATAGCTTTTCCACTTGGCAATTCTCCACAGTAAATCATCAATACGAGCGTAATAAAACAAACAAGTACCATACGTTCGCATATTCTGATTCACCGCGTCAAATGCTTTGCAGGCAGCTAACTCAAACCACTTGACTTATTCCCTCCAACAAGATTACCAAAACCTTGAATCTAGCAACCCTGTCCATCTCCAATGAACTTCATCCAGTATCGTCGCAACGATTAGTTTATCCTGCCATGAAGGCTTCTCGTGAACTTATGTATCTGGCAAACATGCCTTTCCCGGCTCAAACCTGCTGTAACTCCCCTTCTTGGGACTCCAGCACCACCGGCCTCACAATCCTGGCGCACAGCCAAACATTCATAACCGCTCTGGTCATAAAACCCTGTCCCAAAGGTCAACACATCCAAAACCCGAGATTAAACCACCGTCAATCTCTCGAGGTCTACATTCAATCGTTATGTTTATACTCACGTCCTAGGAATTGCTTGCTCCCAACTCTTCCACTCTTAGGTCGCAACCTTCGAGTCATACCGATCTCACTCTCAGACCAGCGTCTTCGAGTTATACCGTCTCACTCTTGGACCACAATCCTCAAGATCTCGGTATCAGGGGAACTACTCATCCCCTCAGGGGAACATCATCCCCTCTGCCACTCTCGGAGCCCTCAGCCCCTCGAGCTATCGGTATTCAGGGGAATCACCATCCCCTTAGGAGCAACAATCCTTAACGACTATAAACATCTCTCGACACAAAGTACCTCCTGTGGTCCGAGTATAACATTGCAATGTTACACCTGCCCACTAATCTTCTAATATCCAACTGGATTAACCCCCAAACAGAGAAATATCTGCTCCAACTGCATATGTCCACCTATCTGCCTCTCTAGGTCAGATACCCCTTGAGAATAATCTCATACCGGTCATCTACAACCGCTCCATCCTGTTAACATAAGGTGGAAAGTCCTCAACATCCGCAGCCCTCGGCTGCACCCCGCCACATGCGGCACAACTGGAGCCTACACTGGTACCCCTCTCGGTAACCGCTCCAACAGCACGCCAACCGATCTGCCAAGCAATCATCTCGACCCTGGGCTCCACCTGCTGCAACCCCACACCTGGGTTCCCAGCACCACCGGCATGCTCACCGGCTAACCCCCTCTGGTCCCTCTTGATACACTTGCGATCCTCTGACGTACCTCCTCGTGGAACTCTGGACCACACACTCGCTGGCCTTGGGACCCGCCCGACAATGACCACGACTACGTCCCCGTCCACGACCAACAACTCAAACACCTTAACCACTAATCTTCCAAGAACAGAGGCTAGCAAGCATAAAATATATCAATACCACACAAAGAAACATAACAATAACTCACCGTGGAATCTCATTGAAGGCTCGAAGAGGATGTTCTAGGACTCCATGCCACACACAATTGACTAACTCACATAATCAATCAAGCATGCAAATCCCAAACATCTACAACAGAAACTTAGTGAACCCAAACCTAGAACCGTAAGGGCTCTGATACCAAAATGAAACGACCGACCTTTTTTTTTTTTAATAATAAATAATAAATATAATATAATAAAATAAACTACAGCTAGTGGTCCCATACCCACTAGCCACCTAACCACCAACACATTCAACAGCGGAATAACATAATCAATATCCAATAATAAACCAATAATAACCAATAACAAACCAATATTATAGCAAAGGCAATATCCCAATA
>NC_025696.1:23248519-23250487 GCF_000633955.1 Camelina sativa
GACGAAATACCATAGAGAACTCAAAGAAACAACCACATAAGCACCAAATCACATAGAATCTAGAGATCTTAGCTTAGATAAGCCATGGTCATGCACTCACCTCTTTCAAGAAGATTCTGACCAACAAGAACGAATTCCCTCACTCCTAGCAAGCTTCTAGCTCCTTCCCAGCCTTAGATCTCCCAAGAAAAGCAAGGAATCTCCCCAATCTCTCTCAAAAGCTCAAGAACTACTCCCTCTTTTGTTTTTCTCTGAAAACGGCGATAAAACACCAACAACACGATCCTAGGTCGTTTTCTTCCTCTAAAAACTCGATTTTAGGGATTTCCTAAACCAACCACGCAAACCGGATAATTAAAATTGAACCGACCAAACCGGCTACCACTAGAGTCGATCGACACTCCCCCTGTGGTGTCGATCGACACCCTCACCAAAATTCCCAGAAAATGGTTTGCGGGTGTTACAGGTAGACAGCCCTAGAAGATTATAGCTCCTACTTTTATTTAGTATAATTACCAAAAAAATAATTTCGTAAATTTTGAATATCAAATTTAAACCCAAGCTAAAATATCATAGATATTTATGATATATCAAACTACACATTTAAAATTTCTTAATATCAGTTCTCCATTAAGGCAAAATCCTTAAACATCTGTGTGACTTGAGAACATCCAGAATTGAGCATGACCATTGTACAATTGTGTACCGTTGTTGCCATTCATGTACCTACATTAACAATAAATAATTAATTAACATATTTTTAATTATAAACAATAATATTTTCTACGTGTAGAAATAATACAAACCTTTGATAGTTTCAAGTTTGGCAAAACGTAACACACATATGATATCAAAATCACAATGTATCCAGTTATTGAAAAAGACTTCGCGTAGTCTTTTGGTAAACGACATGATAATCGTTCAAACCTACAATTATACGTTGTGTACAATTAGAGACATTAATGAATACGATTGTATTATTAAATCAAATTTCGATAATAGAACGACTTACTCAATATTTTCCAAAACGACGTACAACTCATCCCATTTTTTATATGGAGGACCTTCATCAAAACGATTTCCAATAGTGTACACTCTTCCAATAATGTCTTTTCATAAAAATTCCATTAGAAATTATCTAACAGGTATTTAAAATTTTTTTAATATAGTTATTTAAATCTCACCTACACAATAATCAAGGTCTAATTTTCCTCTTTTGATATCATTAAATGATACAAAAGAATAAAACTGCTTGGAAAACAAATGATGAATTTTTTTAAACCATGTCTTGTCTCCCCAATGTATCATAAAACGATGATCAGTTAACTTAAAAACCCCATCAACAATGGTTAGTGAGAAACTTGATAACGTTATCCAGATCGTTTAAAAAGATGTCACGATAAGGAGGACGCATCATAACTTGAATTTTTTTACTCTACATTATTAAAAAATATATAAGCAACATATATATATATATATATATTTTTTGAAATTTATCATACGGGATACATACTGTAAAATTACCTTATCATCAACTACAATCAAGTCTGATGATTTGAAATTAGGATGCCAGACCTCAAACTTCCTCAGTATTTTAACGTTAATCGTCCACTCATGAATAAAAGGGTTTAGGTCATCCATATCGTAAAAATAGTCTCTCTTTCTGTTTTTTTTTTTATAGGATTGAACAGAAGGCATGCCATGTTTATAGAAGAGAAACAAATCTTATGGTAAAACTAAACCTACGATCTCGATTTTATAAAGTTGTTATCGAAAATATATGTATACATAATCCTTTTTTTTTTTTGGAAATTGTACATTTACGATATTGTCAAACTCATTATTCCTTATCATTAGATAAATTTGATGGTATATATTCATTTTCAGTAATCACCAATATATTTTTATATTTACATAAACTTTTAATATTTACCTATTCTTTTTAGAAACTTACGATTTTTAAAAGTT
>NC_025696.1:23254079-23258702 GCF_000633955.1 Camelina sativa
TGAAAAAGACTTCGCGTAGTCTTTTGGTAAACGACATGATAATCGTTCAAACCTACAATTATACGTTGTGTACAATTAGAGACATTAATGAATACGATTGTATTATTAAATCAAATTTCGATAATAGAACGACTTACTCAATATTTTCCAAAACGACGTACAACTCATCCCATTTTTTATATGGAGGACCTTCATCAAAACGATTTCCAATAGTGTACACTCTTCCAATAATGTCTTTTCATAAAAATTCCATTAGAAATTATCTAACAGGTATTTAAAATTTTTTTAATATAGTTATTTAAATCTCACCTACACAATAATCAAGGTCTAATTTTCCTCTTTTGATATCATTAAATGATACAAAAGAATAAAACTGCTTGGAAAACAAATGATGAATTTTTTTAAACCATGTCTTGTCTCCCCAATGTATCATAAAACGATGATCAGTTAACTTAAAAACCCCATCAACAATGGTTAGTGAGAAACTTGATAACGTTATCCAGATCGTTTAAAAAGATGTCACGATAAGGAGGACGCATCATAACTTGAATTTTTTTACTCTACATTATTAAAAAATATATAAGCAACATATATATATATATATATATTTTTTGAAATTTATCATACGGGATACATACTGTAAAATTACCTTATCATCAACTACAATCAAGTCTGATGATTTGAAATTAGGATGCCAGACCTCAAACTTCCTCAGTATTTTAACGTTAATCGTCCACTCATGAATAAAAGGGTTTAGGTCATCCATATCGTAAAAATAGTCTCTCTTTCTGTTTTTTTTTTTATAGGATTGAACAGAAGGCATGCCATGTTTATAGAAGAGAAACAAATCTTATGGTAAAACTAAACCTACGATCTCGATTTTATAAAGTTGTTATCGAAAATATATGTATACATAATCCTTTTTTTTTTTTGGAAATTGTACATTTACGATATTGTCAAACTCATTATTCCTTATCATTAGATAAATTTGATGGTATATATTCATTTTCAGTAATCACCAATATATTTTTATATTTACATAAACTTTTAATATTTACCTATTCTTTTTAGAAACTTACGATTTTTAAAAGTTTTAAATATTTGTATAGATATCTCATTCAATAAATATAGGAACTATATAACATGAACATTTATGGAAAATATTAAAGTCCAATACTAAATTATGTTTATTTACGATTTATGAGAATAACTTTAAACTAATTTTAGATTTCGTAATTAGGTCAATATCTATATTTTATATTATCGCTTTAACGAATTATCGGGTTTTAGAATAATAAAATAAAGCATCGATTATATTTTACGCCAGATAATAAAAATTTAAAATTCAAGAACAGCAAACGATTAAGACAAAATTCTTAACATTGTTAACCACTAAAGGGAACACGAAGTTTATCCCAATCAATATTAGGAACAACACATTCTTTTTCATCTTTCTCAACAACAACCCTAACATCTTCTAGCCTGTTTCGCTCTTCAACCAAGTCGATTTGCCCCTCCAAGATATCGTTTATTAGCGAGATCTGAACATCGATTGTTTCAAGCTGACAGTTTAAGCCAACAGATTCTTCCTTTTTGTTGATATACTCTTTCAACATATCAATAATCGCAGTGAAATGTTTCGTCGTTTCCTTTAGAACCACGTCTCTCGATTTTTGGAACCCTTGTTTAACCATGTCGATTGCTTCATCTTCCCATCCGAAATCTGACATGGGCTCTTTCCGTTTCCTAGAACTTTCACCTTCCATTTATAATTCTGAAAAAAAAATTTATAAAAATCTTTAAACTTACAAACTAAGAACTGCTGAAACGAAAAAATTAATTGAATATCGTTTGGAATCTTACCACAAGGATATGGATGATAATAAGCTTTAATTTTTCTCTCTCTTTCTTGACAGGGGAAAATAAAAGGTCACGATAATAATATAAAGACGTAGAATGCTTAAATATTAGTTCTAAGAGTCGCGAAGGTTCTCAAATTGGCGTCTATTAAGGCTAGGCCCATATAGGTTAAACAAGAAAAAACTTTGATCCCCTCTGTCAAAATTTAGATTTAAGTTTAATTAGAATCAAGTGAGACTACTTGTAAAGATATTTTATTTTAGTAAAATACTTAATAAAATTTAAAATAATCATTCCAAAACATAAGTAAATAAATAAAAACGAATATTCATGCCCAAAGTTTCAACAAACTATAGCTTGCTGCTCGAATCACAAAATCAATCTTCATCTTCATTGTCTTCATCACTGGAATCAACGTCTAGCCAGCGTCTGTAAAAGTTAAACAATTCAGGATTAAACTTCCCACATAATTTTGTTTATACTATTTTTTTTCAATTTATTAAATTAATGAAATTACAGCATATCGCCAGTATTAATTCCAGCCACTTCATCTTCAAGAATGACCTTTGAGCATCGTAACTGAGACATCAGACATTGCATACCTAGCAAAGTAGAATTTAAGTAAAAATGATATTTTGGGTGGTATATGAGACTAAATATTGAACAGTACCTTCGTAAACAGAGATCCTCCAAAACAGAAGAGTACACATTATTGGTTAATTAGTATAGGTAGGTGAAGAAATAATTGTTTTCCGCTTCTCAAGAAATGCAGTACAAACCGAACCAACAGCAACACATTCAATCTCTTGGCCACTTTCAGAAAAAAAATTGATTGTGTATAATTTAATCAAGAACTGTTTAAAATAAAATTTGTATGTATTTACAATGTTATAGAAAATTTTGTAAAAATCTCTTACTTGTGTTCAAGGATAGTGAAGGTCACAACTTCATTTTCTGAAATGTAGCCATTTTGATGATAGACGAAATCAATCATCTACGGCTCGTTTACATGTACCACCATTCCTAAGACATCTAATATAAAAGATAATTCCAATGAAAAAAAATATAGAATAATTAAGGATGGATTTATGAAGATGACTTGAGTATAATAACTTACCTACACAACAGTTCTTCTCGTCAGGTGTAGAATTATGCATTTTCAATGCATCATACATAAGAATAAAATTGTCAGTACTTCGGGGATTTTGGAACCATTTTTGTTTTTTCCTGGATCAGGATCTCAAATGGATGGTTTGAGTTTCAGAATGATTGTTGACCTTCAATCACTATAAATCCAAAAATCTCGTATCAGTCTCCTTCATTGAGCTTTCCATAGTAACACTCTACATAAAGTCCCGCATCTATCTTGGCATCAATCCTATTTCCCTATAATATAAACATAATTTAGCATTTCATTGATAAATTTTTGTTGCATATCTCGTTTGATATTTGAAAAAACGGCAAAATGGATGAGGAAGAATATTTACCCTTTCGTCTACCAAAATCAAACTTTGATAAAAAGGCTGTCCTTGAATAAAATATGGTGGCCATTCTCGAAGTATTTTCACAGCAACTTTCGGGTTACGTAAAGTAGGGTTCATATCTTTCAAGTACAACACCATCCCGATTGGCCTTTTTTTTGCGTGTATTTAGAAGCAAGAAAATTTTCAGAGAGAAGTTTCAGTTTGTTGTAGTTCAAATATTAATAGACAAAAGAAGATAAGGATTATAACAATCAGAGTTATATATTTGTGTGGATTGTATTAAAACCCGTTGTCTACACAGGGAAAACTGCACGAGTCTCTGTTCGATAAGAATGAACAATGTTTTCGTATTTTCAGAATACTTTATTTTTGAAAACTAAACTGGACGGTTGAAACTCTAAATTTCAGATTGCATGCCTAACTTTAATTTATTTTTTCAACTTGCATGCTGGCATCTTTTTATTACCATGCATTGGGCTATCCTTTCTTTGTTTAGATTTTTGTTGAAACTTCATTGGAAACCTAAAAGTCTATCGCTTCATATTTCTTTATAAGTATTTTATTTATATTTAGCTATTTTTCAAATTTTTGTTTAAAGGAAAATTCATGGTTATTTTAACCATAAATCGTTATATGTAAATAAATTAAATCTTTCATTATATTAAAGCATGAATTTTTAAAAATCCGACTACTATTTAAATATAAAATAATTAAATTCCCTTAAAATCCCTAATAAGCCATAAAAATGAGGAACACAGTATTCTATCAGCGAGTCCTCTTCCTTGATCTCCTATAATTCAATTAAGTAGAACATGAAAGTAGTTTAGAAACGAATCTCGTTTTCATCTAATATATAGAATGAACAGAGATGATATTCTTACAATTCCATCATTTTATCAGCGAGTCCTCTTCCTTGATCTCCTATAATTCAATTAAGTAGAACATGAAAGTAGTTTAGAAACGAATCTCGTTTTCATCTAATATATAGAATGAACAGAGATGATATTCTTACAATTCCATCATTTTTGCAACCTCTGAATTTTGTGGATTGAGTTTTATTCGCGTACAAACTGTAGAAGATATACTTCTTTTTCCTGCAAAGTTATATCAGAATTTATTCTTTTAATACCCGATCAAAAAAACTATGCAATATAAATAATTAAATTAAATGTATACCTTGGAAATCTTCAATAACACCCCATCGAATAACACAAATTAAATGATCACCCCGGAATGATTTTAAAGCATCGTAGAATTTTGCAGCTGTTTTTTCGAATAA
>NC_025696.1:23258736-23264137 GCF_000633955.1 Camelina sativa
GACCACAACGTTTTACACGCCTAGTTAAGAAAAAAATATATACTCCAACTGTAGCCATGCCATAGACAAATCATTAGGCTGTAACATGAGTTTGCTTTGCTTACTCCTTATTTCGTATATACAAATATAATTATACATTAAGTCTAGTTGGGTTTTTCACCTACGTCTTAGTTTTAACCTGGTCTGTTCACAAAATCTAATAATTTAATTACAGCAGAAAGATCGATTTGGTACGATTAAATATCAGTTTAAATTTTGCTACGTTGTTCATTTATCTTCTTGTCTTCATTCTCTTGTGTCGTATTTGAAGTTAGACTTTAATACTTGGATCACTCCGAATTAACATGTACACACTAGCTGGCTGTGTATATATATATATATATATATATATATATATATATATATATAATTTACCTGAAATCACGAAGATCAAAAGAGATTTTGTGGTTAATTGAGTAATCCTCTGCTTTATTATTTATTTTAAGATTTTCTTCAGTACTTTGCAGCTCATCGTCCTTTTCATCCTCCTCTAAATCTTGGACATAATTTTCGTCATCATGGTCATCGTTACCACTGTTATCTGATTGGTATTCGCCCTCATCATCAGTTTCTTCTTCAGTATCATCCTCTTCTTCATCAATCAAATCATAACAAACATCATCTTATTCATCGCTTCCTTCCTGTATATAATCATCATCGTCATGATCTCCAACATCACTGTCATCATCAGATTTTTTAAAGATTGTACAATCTGATTCAGAGTGATCATGAACAGAAATATTTTTCTTTTGCTCTAAACCATACCGAATACAATACTTAAATAACATACATATATTATCACTTTGTGTTACGTCCACATGTTTCTTGTTATTTTCCAACCCCTTGATTTCCTCTTTTTGTTGTAATTTTCTGAAATTACAACTGAATTCGCCAATATTTACAACCTCACCAACGACGTCTGTATAAAAATTAAATTAGTTCAAATACAAAGAACTACAAATAATAATTGAATTTAATTTTAAAATAACTAAAATAATTCCTCATCGACTAAGTAATCTTCACATTGGGTACCATCATGAATGAGTTTGAAATCGACGAAATCATAGAAATCTTCCCCTCCAACAATTGAATTCTCTCTGATCTTGGTATTGTAAAAAATAACAATTTTGTAACAATGTGTAATAGCTAAAAATGAACCATTCTGTTCAACAACCTTAAAGTCTTTGAAATCAAGCCAATCACCAACCTTGAACTTTGAGACAAAACGATCATAAACATCTCCACGAAAGGAGCATTGGACCTTTACACCCTAGTAAAACATAGTATTATTAATTATAGCATAATACAATTTTATATGTCATAACAATATTTTAAAAACCTTGTAATTTTTAACTTTCAGGTATAATTGCATATAAGCTTGTTGTTTGAAATATATAATGAGCTTATAATTAAAATAAAGTAAATACCTTAATATCAGATAAAACCATCTCCAAACTTGGACCTTTCTCTTCCCACAGACACAAGACTTTCACACAAATTTTTCATTTATATTTTGAAGAGTTCAAACGCGAAACATCATCGAAAAGGCTATACCTAACCATAGTTTTTTTGTTTTTTTTTTTGTTTTCTGTTTTCTTCTTTGATTTAGGTTGGAATCAAAACAGTCGAATAGACGTGTATATATATATATATATATATATATATATATATGCAATTTAATATATTCACAATTTATATTTTTTTCGAAAGTGATATTTTAAAATTTTTGTTTAGCAAATCATTTAACTAATCTGTATAGATCTCCAGACATTAATATCTTTACATTTCCCTTTATTTTAGAGATAAATAGTAATCTTCTTAATGTTTATCATTACGACTTTTAATTCGTATTTATATTTTCTATTTTTACATAAATCGTGATAATACACTATATTTCATTCTGATTTAAATATAGAATATCTCTTAAGATTATCCACCCTACTTTACATAATGTAAAATAACAACATTAGGTTTTCCTAACAATAATCTTCAAAATTTTGAACATAATAATTATCACATTTTAAAGAATATTAGCTATCAATATGTCATTTCATTATATTTTTCCAAATTTTAATAATAATCAAGAACTTTAGTAACTGGTCTATTAGATATCATAATATTCATCATACTATTCTCTAAATATCATGCTTATCTTCTCCTCACGCCTGAATATGAGCTACGACACCAAGGATTTATTCTTCCATATGCAGATTATTTACATTAATTAACAATATTATTCAAAATTTTAAACATAATAATATTAAACACTTTTTTCTTATTAATAGTTATGAATATAGCATTACATTGTTTTATTTAGTTCTTATATAATCATCAAGAACATTGGTATCCGGTAGTTTGTATTGTTTATAATTGTATTTCACGATTATTATATTTGATCGTCATTAAGAAAGTACAAATTTTTATTATTAAAATAAATAATCATTGGATTATTTCTATTTCATAAAATATTTATCCATCTAAAACAATATCCATAAAAATACGATTATAAGATCTCATAACATTCATCCTACTATTCTCTAAATTTCGTCTTCCTCCTTTCTTCACGCCTGAATTTTTGCAACGACACCAATCATTTCTTCTTCCGTACGCATTCTATTTTAAAAATAATAACAATTTCATAAATTATATCTAATGGAATTTTATTGAGAATATTTGAAGATAATTACTGTGTTGTTTAAATGGAAAGGAAACGACTCTGATTTTTTGCGATCAATAGCTTCTCTGTAGATATTAACAAAAATAGGGTTACGATCAAAATTTTTGGAAAAACGCTAGTAAAATGTTTCATTAAAATTTTAGTATCATGATGACTTTTAAACACAAATTGTTTCCGAGTTAATACTAAATAAAGAAATTATTAACAAACGTTAGAAGATGATCCATACAAAGAATTATTGTCAAATCTGCCTTGTAACATAAAATTACTACCGAACAATAGCCGAAAAACGTTGTATTGCTGACTCTGCATCTCTAATATGTTGATTAATCACACTAAATGATGTTATATCCGAGAAAATAAGAGTAATTAATTTAAAACAATAACAAAATAATTTATTTAAAAATATACCATAACTTTTGGGATATTATTAGCACCATTCACAGTCTCTCTGCAATAATAATCAGTAACTACAAATGTTAATATGATTTGCTGAATCAAATATATATATAAATAATTTTCCTTTAAAATACATGTTTTTCACCATACGATCATTGGTAGATTCATCTAAATTTTTTTTTAATTTAATTAAATTATTAGAAATATATTAATTAAAATAATTTTAAATTTAACAACATACCTTTTAGCATGGATGAAGATGCAGAATTCAAATAAAAATGTTCGATAGTCCTCGCCACATCTACTTATTCATTTATATTTATTTATTAGAGCCACAAACACATGAATAAAATTTAATAACGATGATAGAATAGTTTACTATTTAAATTACCAAACATCTCTCATTAAGATGATCATCTTCAGAAGCATTCTTGCAACTATAAACATAAGCCTTTTTATTAAGCATCATCAAGTATAAAGAATAAAGTTTAAAATATACAAAAATAAAATACCTAGATTTCTTGTGCGCGAGCATAGAACTAAGATCACGACCATCTACTAACTCACCTGAAACATAAGAATTAGTATAATCGTTTTACAAAACATTAAATAAATCAAGAAACCTATACAATAGAATATAAGAAGTAATGAAACCATACACAAAGTTTTGGTAATGCAAAAATTTTTCAGGGGTATTTTTAATTAAGGGTAAACAACGTAATTTTTTGTGAGAATAGCTGTGAGCCCTCTCGACTTCTCCTTTAATATATTAGATATAATTCTACTATGGCAAAAAGAATAAAAATATTACTAAAAATATAATGGAGAGAAAACATGTAAAATATAAGGTTGTAAATAAGTAAAATGCTCTTTCACGTTGATTTTTTTAAATTTTATTTTTAATTTGTCGTCAAATGAAATAATATGACACTCCTTCTGTTTCAAAAAGAGTGTCATTCTAACACATTTCACACAAATTAAGAAAAGTTTGAATTATGCATGTTTGCCCCTATTTTATAAGTGGTTAATGGTTTATATTTAATGAAAAGAGCTTTGGGCTTAGAGATAAAAAAAAAAATATATATATATAGCATTTAAAAACACATTGGAATGTAGAATGATACTCTTTGTGTCACAAATTTTTTTTTCTAAAATGACACACTTTGTGAAACGGAGGGAGTATTGTTCAAAACATTTGCTAAATCTATGTTTTTCCCAACAAAAACATGTGAACATAAACTACTTTATTTATAATTTGTATGAACGCTTAAGCAAAGAATAAACAATATATTGAAGAAAAGGAAAAATTAATGAAGAATGGTACTAGTACTACCTTCACTATTATGATTCACACTAACAAAGTTAATTTAACATTACACATTTTAGGTTATATATACAAGCATATATGCTATCATGCATTAATTAAACATTAGAGATTAAACACAATAAATTTAGTGACTTAAAAGTATTTGTATTGACGACATTTTAAAATAAAGAATGTGCGTGAAGAATCCTGAAGCAATTTCGAGAACGTGGAAAATGGAAACATGTTTAAGATCTCCGTACAATAAAAGTTTCTGGATCTTTTTACCCGATGCACCTCCTCTCCTTTTTTAAGATCCGATGTGAGTTGTCTATGTGTGTGTCAAAACGATAGCGTTACTCTTAAGCTCAATCTCGGTCAATTTAGCCTCACATTAAATGCCTAGATACATACCACTGTTTCATACTAAACATTTGAATCGATCCGGAGGTGATATTGGACTGGCGAAGTGACGAACTCGAGTATTTGGCTTCTCACGATCAAATGCAAGTAAGCTTTCCACCTCGAATGAGCTTTATATATATATATATATATTAATAGGAATTATGTGTAAGTGTATGTGGGCAATCTCAAGTTGAAGATGAAGTTCAGGAAGCTGTACAAAATATATCTGCAAAAGCTTCTGTCTCGGCACAGACACCTAATGTATGCTCAAGCCTCTGTCCTACAAAAGAGCATCAGAGGCCTGTTGATTTTGGCTATATGTCTTGGTTTTGAAGATTTGTGAAGATATACTTAAGGCACGTTTTGGAATATTATTTGGAGGTAAAGCACGAAGAAATAAGAAGCTTGAAGATATTTAGAAGATTTAGTCGGATTAGAAAATATTCGTTTAACAAAGAATAAAGTTAAATGGAATATTTCCTCTTGATTTTAGGAAAGTTGATAGCCTTGGGAGATGCACGAAATCCCTTAAATATAGAGGATCTAGGACTTAGAAACTTATCTCTCCAGAACGTAAA
>NC_025696.1:23264258-23265303 GCF_000633955.1 Camelina sativa
TTGGAGGTAAAGCACGAAGAAAAAGGAAGCTTGAAGATATTTAGAAGATTTAGTGGGATTAGGAAATATTCGTTTAACAAAGAATAAAGTTAAATGGAATATTTCCTCTTGATTTTAGGAAAGTTGATAGCCTTGGGAGAGGCACGAAATCCCTTAAATATAGAGGGTCTAGGACTTAGAAACTTATCTCTTCAGAACGTAAAAAAGAGAGAAAAAACCTTGTAAGCCTTTTGGCATCTTTGAGAGAAAAGGGTGAGGGTTTTGTTTCTAAGTGAGAGTCCTGGGTGTAGATCATTTGTGTTGATCTTAGGGATCTCTTAGTGGATTGGAAATAGATTGGGAACAAGCTAAGAGAAGATCTTAGGGTTGTGTAAGTCCAATATTGAACACTAACTGTAATTATGTTCAAGAAGTATTTCCAACAAAGATTGAGGACGTAGGCATTTGCTGAACCTCGTTAAAAATTGTGTATCTCTTGTCTCTTCTACACTAATAAGTGGTATCAGAGCAGGTATATGTGCAGAGTCTAACTCAACCAACGGGTGAAGATCTTGGGAAGAAGAACATGGAGGCACAATCAATGTTATTCATGGCAAACGACTTATTGATGTTAGATCCAAATCATTATGGGAGGTGGAAGGTGTTGATGATGCATAGAATTAAAGGAATTCATGAAGATGCATGGACAGCAGTTGAATGTGGATGGGAGTCGCCGAAACAGGCTGTTGTTGTAGATTCTGACGGGAATCAGGTGACTGTTGAAAAACCCAAAAAAGAGTGGTCAAAATCTGACAAAGCATTGTCCACACTCAATTCACTGGCACTTTCAGCAATATTTAATGGCGTTTGCAGGGATCAGTTCTCATTGATTCAAGGTTGTACATCTGCTAAAGAGGCTTGGGAGATTCTGCAAAATATCTTTGAAGGTACAACAAGTGTGAAACGCACAAGGTTAGATATTCTTGCTTCTGAGTTTGAGAACCTTAGGATGTATGAGTTTGAGAACATTACTGCTTTTAGTGGTAGAATATATGCTATTGCGAAT
>NC_025696.1:23265384-23275170 GCF_000633955.1 Camelina sativa
CAGTAGATTGTTGAGCTATGAGTTGCAGTACTTATCGTCTGATGTAGGTAAGAACACACAAGGGATTGATGTTTGTTCAGTCTGTGATAGTAAAGAGAACACAGAGGCTCGTAAAACGGAAGAACTTGAGAGTCTTGTGGTGAACAAATGACGCAAAAGTTTGAAGATTACAGCCGAACAGAAAAGGAATAAGGTGCAGTGTCATGTTTGTTAGGGCTTTGGTCATTTTAAATCAGATTGTCCTTCAGTGAGGAAGAAAGGGATCAAGAGTCTGCATTCGCCAAAAAGGAAGAAAAACACACAAAAGCCTCAAACAAACAAGTCAAAGTTTGTTGCTCTTTGTGGCTCAATGAAATTTGCTGCTGATAAGTTGGAACTGAAGTCTGATAATGGAACAACTTGTTGTATGGATCAGGACTCTGAGTCAGTAGAAGAAGAACTTAAATTATTNCTTTTAGTGGTAGAATATATGCTATTGCGAATGAAGCTAGAGCTCTTGGGAAGAATTACAAAAACAGGAAGTTGGTCAAGAAATTGTGCAGGGGTTTAGCTCATAAATATCATCCTGTGAAAATTGCGATGGATGTTGCTCTTGATATAGAAAATATGTCTTTTGTGGAGGTAGCCAGTAGATTGTTGAGCTATGAGTTGCAGTACTTATCGTCTGATGTAGGTAAGAACACACAAGGGATTGATGTTTGTTCAGTCTGTGATAGTAAAGAGAACACAGAGGCTCGTAAAACGGAAGAACTTGAGAGTCTTGTGGTGAACAAATGACGCAAAAGTTTGAAGATTACAGCCGAACAGAAAAGGAATAAGGTGCAGTGTCATGTTTGTTAGGGCTTTGGTCATTTTAAATCAGATTGTCCTTCAGTGAGGAAGAAAGGGATCAAGAGTCTGCATTCGCCAAAAAGGAAGAAAAACACACAAAAGCCTCAAACAAACAAGTCAAAGTTTGTTGCTCTTTGTGGCTCAATGAAATTTGCTGCTGATAAGTTGGAACTGAAGTCTGATAATGGAACAACTTGTTGTATGGATCAGGACTCTGAGTCAGTAGAAGAAGAACTTAAATTATTGCTGAATGATCAGATCAACACTCTGAGGAAAGATTTGATACAAAGGGAAAAGGAAAACCAGAAGCTTGTCACAGAGAAGAATGACTTGGTAAGCAAAATTTCAAATCTGGAAGATGTTCTAGCTCTGGAGAAAGTAAAGTCTTGTGATTTAGAAAAACTTTTAGAAGATTAGTTAAGAAGCATCAAGATGTTGAGCAGAGGAACAAAGGATATTGACAAGATTCTGACAATTGGTAGAACATGTAATGTCAGATGGGGTTTGGGTTACCATGGAGGTGATTATGGTGCAACTACTCAGTTTGTTAAAGGAGAAACTTTGGCTTCAAAATTTGTGGATTCAAGTCTCTGTATATCTCCATCAAAGCTCCGAAACGTGTCTGTCAGCAAGGAGACAAGTGACAACCGGCTGAAATCTTGGCAGGCGTCTGTACACGACAACTTTAAGAGAAGACTGATTGGTTGTTGGTATTGTAGGAAACCTGGTCATATCAAAGCTCAGTGCTACAAGTTCTTGAAGAGGGTAACACAAGTCATGAGAAGGAAGAAAAATTACAAGGAGGGTCAAAGATTCAATCAAGTTTGGATCAAGAAACATGATTTATATTGTCCTGAAGACTACACAAAACATGCATCAAGGGACAGACGTTTGTATTCTGATAGTGGCTACTCAAGGAATCAGAGAGGTGTTCAAAGCAAGAAACAACATCTAAGACATGTGCATGAGGAATTCCAAGATTCCGGTCAATGGAAAAAACGTTGGAGACCGAGATGTTGAGCCAAAAGATATCATCTCACAGACCATATAATAAGAAGAAAGACAACTGTATGTTTGACGACTGATCAAAGTCTTGTGCTGATGGTTGATATTTCAAGATGTTGTGGCAAGGTAAACTTGAGCTTTTAAAGTTTTTTAATGAGTTTTACCACTCAAGCAGGGGGAGATGGTGTAAGAAGAATATGATTCTTGATTATGGGGGAGTTTCCAAGATGTTGTTTGATTTTGGAGGAGTCTTCAAGGGGTTGTGTTATGGATTTCCAAGAATCATGAAGTGTTGTGCTTGAGTTATAAAAATCAGTACAAAAGGGGGAGATTGTAAGTGTATGTGGGAAAGCTCAAGTTGAAGATGAAGTTCAGGAAGCTGTACAAAATATATCTGCAAAAGCTTCTATCTCGGCACAGACACCTGATGTATGCTCAAGCCTCTGTCCTACAAAAGAGCATCGGAGGCCTGTTGATTTTGTCTATATGTCTCGGTTTTGAAGATTTGTGAAGATATAATTAAGGCATGTTTTAGGATATTACTTGGAGATAAAGCACGAAGAAAAAGGAAGCTTGAAGATATTTAGAAGATTTAGTGGGATTAGGAAATATTCGTTTAACAAAGAATAAAGTTAAATGGAATATTTCCTCTTGATTTTAGGAAAGTTGATAGCCTTGGGAGAGGCACGAAATCCCTTAAATATAGAGGGTCTAGGACTTAGAAACTTATCTCTCCAGAACGTAAAAAGAGAGAAAAAACCTTGTAAGCCTTTTGGCATTTTTGAGAGAAAAGGGTGAGGGTTTTGTTTCTAAGTGAGAGTCCTAGGTGTAGATCATTTGTGTTGATCTTAGGGATCTCTTAGTGGGTTGGAAATAGATTGGGAACAAGCTAAGAGAAGATCTTAGGGTTGTGTAAGTCCAATATTGAACACTAACTGTAATTGTGTTCAAGAAGTATTTCCAACAAAGATTAAGGACGTAGGCATTTGCTGAACCTCGTTAAAAATTGTGTGTCTCTTGTCTCTTCTACACTAACATTATGGATCTTACAAAGACTCAATAGTTTAGGTCATTGGTTTAAATTTATTTTTGGAACGAAACCATATAACATGTTCTGATTACGGGTCTGAAAAAGATATATGGACTTCTCAATTAGAATTATGTACTTTATTTTTCTTAGGACAAACTCTCAAATGAAAATCTGATGTAAATTGCTAATAGTAATATTAACATTCCAAGAATAGTTAAATTTTTGTGCCATATAAATAATCGGCCAACTTGTTTCAAACATGTAGCTATAGCCTATATTTATAGAAACTATAACAGTACAAGGAGATTGGCTTGGTCACAAAAGAAACCAAACCAGTCTTAAGAATAATAATAAAAACCCGTGTGTTTTGTAGATATTCACCTACTAGTAATTAGTGTATTATTACCATATTCATTATCATACATGTGGTAACATTTTTCCTTACTCATCTCATAACCACAACCATTTTAAAATATATCATACTGACATGACAAAAAGGAAATGAAACGTGAGGGTGGGGACCGATGACCAAAAAGGATTCACGTGAAGTATAACTTTATTTGGGAAACTAAAAACCACACGAGTAATATTGAGGAAAATTCATTCTAGTGTTAGGTAAGAAACATTCCATAAATTTTCTCCACACGAGTAAAACTCATGTCGACCTTTTTATAGAATGTTTGAGGCTTTAGCCAAGTTTCCGAAACATAAAAAGTTATTGGGAATTAAACTCTCTTCCATTTTATAAATTTTGGTTTTTTCTTCAAAACATGGAAGTATACTGTATACCGGAGCATAAAAGCAGCTCGGATTTTAATTTCAACTTTGTTTTGGTTGGAATATTTTGATTCAATAGTCTTGGTAGAATATGAGTTATAGTCTAGAGAACGATAAAGTAAATCTAACTTCACATTTTGATATATAATATATTCGAATGTAAATCTAATTTTGCTATTTAAAAAAAAAATTAAGAACGATAAAGTAAATCTAAGTTCGATGTTTTAGAGGGGGGTATTGAACTTATTTTTTAAAGGATTGTAGAGGATTATTAAAATCCTTTGTTATTCAATTAAGAATTTTTAAAAATATTTTGAAATCCTATGTTATTCAACTAAGATTTATGTAAATTCCTTTAAAATAATTCAGAATCCTGTGTTATTCAATCAACAATTTATAAAACCAACCTTAAATCTTCTGTTAATCAAAATATCACAACTTTTTTTTAGAATGATACTTTGAATGATTTTAGGAGATTTTCTTTTGTTTTTAGTTGATAAATACCACTCTCAAAATCATATCCTTTGAGGTAGAATTTTGAAGGATTTCAAAACTAAAAAAAAACGGTTAGGGAAGAGATGATCGATTTCTGCAAACCTTCAATCATAATATATTTTTCTGGGAAATCAACACTAGGAGAGAATGATTGATTGCAACAGTCATGAAGCTTCGTTCGTGAATCAAACCACCATCATCTCTGTTGGTAAGCTGGCTGCGTTCGTTGCTTTGGGTGTGTATTCTCTCTCGCTCTCACACATTTGTTTGTGAAGGACTGTTGCAATCGATGGAATCCAAACTGACATATGGTGTTATGCATTGTTCGTTCACATCCATACGTTACAGGGTCAATGATGTTATTCTCTTATCCCTTCCCTTTTGAGAGTTTGTTTGCGTAGCTAGCTTGAACATTGACTTCTTGTGTTTTTTGTATTTTAGAGGAGAGTATTGAACTTATATGTTCTGCAATTTATAGAGGCTCAATTTTTTTTGGTAGGAACTCTTGTGTTTTTGTAGTTGTGTTGATGTTTGTGCCTTGGCTTGGATATTTTTGTTTTGAGACACACAATCAACTAGGGGGAAAGGATGGCTGAAACCAATAGCAAAGAGCAAAAAGTTTCATCACAAGAGGTTCATAGAAAAGGTTCAAAGTGAAGAAAAAGGGAATCTTGTTCTTGATCATACCTCCAACAATGGTTCTTGACATGGGAAAGAAAGATGCATCAAAGATGTAGCCTGTAGAATATGATTCTTAGAGATGCTGCTGGTACTTGCACATAAATCAAAGAATAATGAGAATAATATTTCAGGTGAGAAGAAGATAATTATCTGTCTCAAGGTTGATTCTGTCCTTTTCGTTTTATTTGGGTACAGACCTCAGAATCAAGCTATGAAAGATGTTCTAGAAACGTTAAAGATATATCTTTCCAATGATATATATCATCTACTGATTCCTTGTGGTTTGATGGGAAATTGGGCTCAAAGTTGGCTACTTGCAGATTGCATTATTTTGGATATATTCTGAGAAAGTGACCATAACTTTTAAAATGTAAATCGAAATCATCATCTGCTTTTTCCTGTGTCTTAGTATGACTATTGTTGATATTTCCACCAAATTTCTTAATTTTCTGGGTTATTTTGCTACTCCATTTGTGATCTGCATCAAAACTAATGAAAAAGACAATTTTAGTTGAATGTGTCGTTGAAAATACTGAAGTCTTTTTTTTTTTGCACATAAACATAACACAACGATACATCATCAAGACTAAGCCGTTAACATGAGTTGTTAGTTCATGTCTGACTAGTGAGAGGACACTTCCCATTAATACACAGAAACTTGCAGTTGAATATGTTTCTTGTAGGTACATCATCAAGATTCCTTTTCACTCGTTTGTTTTGGTTTATGCGGTTTGGAAGGTGTCGTTGCGAATAATAAATCTCAGAAGCAACAAAGTTTGCATTATGTCTTCATTTTCTTTTACTTGAAAGTATATATTTCCATGCTGATCTATTACATAAGGTATATCCGGCTAGAGAATATTCTCATGAACTCCAATACCAAGTAAACCTGAAAGCATCTGGGTTCCTTTTTTGTTCACCTAAACAAGACACACTCAATGATGGTTCTAGCAGTTTCAGGAGGTGAAAGCCTAGAATCTGCAGGATTCTCTGGCAAATATGCTCTGATATCTTCTGAAGGATGATAACTTGGGTTCCCAGTTGGCTTCTTAGGATCTGAAGTTGAACCCAAATACTCTGCTATGGCTTGAGTTCTATTCTTCCGCAAATATTTTCTTGTAAAATAGTTACACTTGAGTTCTACTGTTAAACTTGCGAAATCCACTCCCAGAACAAGTGTTGAGGCGGTGAGGATGAAATAATCGGCGAGGCGCGACATGGAAGCAGCTTCCTCCTCCCTCCTCTGTTTTGATACAGGACAATGCCGGAGAAGCGGCGTGGAAGAGAAGAATCCTGGTGCGGGCATGAGCGAGACTGCGAGAGAGAGAGACACTCGAAAAAAAGCTGAGGAGAGAGCGCCTCCAAGGCCGAAGCAAATACTGGATTCAAATTTTCCTTTTTTTGTATTGTGAAATATTGTAAAATCATCCAAAGTTTATCACAAAATCTCACAAAATCACATTTCATTTTCTTTCTTTTTTTAATATAAAAACTCTAAAAATAATCAAATCTTCTAAAAACTCACTAAAGTCTTTCAAAATTCTAAAATATTAAAATCCTACAAAATCTTTTAAAAATCAAGTTCAATACCCCCTCTTAAAGCAGCCAACTCACTTCTTATTTTCAGTGTGTATATAGAAAACGCGTGTATATAGAAAACGTTAAAGTAAAGGGAATATTGGTTGGGGAAAGATTGGAAGGAACTAACCCAGGTTCGATCCACCCTGGAAACAAAAATCATGGTTGTGTGGGAAGTCTGTCAGTTGGGCCTTGGTCCAATTGGTTTACCTGGTAGTCAGAAATGCAGGCGGCCTGACTATCCCCTGGCATTAGTCGGAAAGCATTCCAAACTCGGGACAGACAGTGTGGTGGCCCTTCGGGGAGAAGTCCACTCCGAAGCACTTTGGTGCGTTTCTACCGAGGCTGACCGGATCAGCCGATAGGGTTTATATAAAAAAAAAAGGGAATATTGCACTCTCGCACACTTTTTGAAACTTTAATATCACAATAGCACACTTTTTGTCCACAACACACTTTCTTAGATTGAATTGTCAAAAACATCCTTTAACTAAACAACCTCTTTCCCAACCAATTCTTTTTAGGAATATGTATAGAATTAGTGCGTTTTGGAAAAGAAATTCGATTTATAGTACGCTAGCTATTCAAAATAGCAAAAGTAGGTGGTCTCTCACTGTAGCAACGTGTGAGACTGTAGTTTTTTTTTTTCTTTTACACATACCTCTTATGTTTAGTTACTTAAATACATGTTTATATTAAGTTTTTTTTCGAAAAAAAAATTCAGATACAAAAAATCTAAATTTTCTTCTTTATAATTTGATATGCATTTTGTTTGATGATTTTATTTGATAATATTAAATATTTTTTACAAATTATGTATCCGTACAGACATCTGTACATATTGTAATGTAAGTCTCTACATATTATTAAGTGTGTAGATGTAATTTGTTTAATTTTTATACTTTCGGATGTCTGTACAGATGTGTGTATCGCAATCATTTTGTAAAACTTACATCTGTACACATTATTATGTGTACAGACTATTATCTGTACAGATACAAAAAATCTAAAATTTTTTTTTATAATTTGATATGCATTTTGTTTGATGCTTTTATTTGATAATATTAAATATTTTTTACAAATTATGTATCTGTACAAACTTACAATGTGTACAAATTATTAAGTGTGTAGATGTAATTTGTTTTCTTCTTAGACATTCAGAGGTCTGTACGCATATGTACCGCAATGGTTTTGAATAAATTACAGACTATTATGTGTACAGACATATGTACCGACTATTATCTATACAAATTATTATCTGTACAAAACCATTGCATATATGATTTTTGGTATAAAACATATTTTAAATAACTAAAACAAAATGCATATCAAATTATAAAGGAAAAAACATAGTATTTTTGTATCTGAAATTTTTTTTAAAAAAAATTATATTATCAAATATCTGAATAACTAGACATGGGGTGAGTTAAATTAAAAAAAAATATTACAGTGACACCGATTCCCCACTCTCTCACACTAATGGGTCCCACAATAATTCTTTATCTCTTAGGGCATCTCCAACCCATTTCTTCATTTTTGACTCTATTTTGGAGTAACTCCATTTTGAAGATGATTTTACTCTAACCTATTTCTCCATATTTGACTCCAAAAGAGAATATTCTTAGAATATTATTTTTATATCTTAATATTAATTTATGTAATGATCCTTTATTTATTAAAATTACAAATTTGACCCAATTATTTTATTTTTAGGTAAAAATTTTTTTTAGCATGTTATTTATATTTAGAATTTATTATTGAACAATATTACATTACACAACATTCAACAATTAATTAGTATTTGTTGTATTAAGTTGTTTTTAATCTTCAGTTTAAGTCATATTATATGTTTTAAATTTTATTGGTTGTAATGTTTTTTTGGTACTTTTGTTTGTATTGTCTATTTTTGATGTTATATATGTTAATTGTTGAAATTTAAATTTATTATTTATAAGTTTAAGTAGAAAATAATAATATTTAACTGTATTTAGATATAAAATATAAATCGATATAAATTTAAGGGACTGATTTGCAAATAAAAAAACTCAACTCCAAAATGGAGAAATGAATAAAAAGTCTCCAAATATAGAGACAAATATAGAGATCTCCATTTTGAAGATGGAAATGAAGTGAGGTTGGAGAAGGTTTTTCTCCAAAATGGAGTTTGAAGGTAGAAATGGAGATGGGTTGGTATTGGTCTTACACCCTCTCTCTCACGTCTCTCACACTCACTCACCCTCTCACCTCTCACAATCACACCCAATTTTAAAATATTGAATAGTGAACGTACTAAAACCAATGTTTTTAAATCTGACCCGGAAAGCGAACCGGACAACCTTCTGGGTCACTGGGTCGATCCGGTCCGACCGTGAGTCATTAATTTACTAATTTCATTATATATATTATATATATATATATATATATGTTTATACTTTGGTTTTATGAATAACCAAACAATATTTTTCCATATCTATCAGTTATTAGTTAATATATATTTTTGAGCAATAATTATAAAATTTATTTCTTATGATTATAAAATTTAAATCCAAACAAGAACAAAAACATATAATAGAATAATATCAGAATACTAATAAAAAAAATTATTTCTACCTTCCACATGAATTAATATTAAAAAATATGACTGAAAAAAAAAACCACGTACAACAAATTTTGTCCCACATCGGAGCATAAAGAAAGCAGCACATATTTCGTCTTTATATAATGCTCGTTTAAGTTAATCAATTAAGTGTTGAAATTGATCCAGATTGACCCGGACTGCCGGTTAGACCATCGGTTAGCGGGTTTTAGCTGGGTTTTTCCGGTTTTATCCGAGTTTCTTAGTATCTGGTTTTTAAGTATCCGGACTGGCATACTTTCAGATTCGCGGTTAAACCGGTTCGACCGGTCGATCTGGTCTGGGTTTTAAAACATTGACTAAAACCCAGATTACTTTTCAAAAATGTTCTGAAATTATACTTTACCCTTCTTTTTATGCACATAATAATGCTCAATAAAAAAACAAAAATATCATCCTAACCACATCTTTTGTTCAACAAACCTTACAATATCTTTTTTTTTTCTTTTATTTACAGTAATATTTTTTTATTTTTTCTTTCTTTTATAATTTCTTAATTTTCAGATTTATCATCTTCATCACTCTCTTTCTCTCTGTGACAACCCGTCCCGTGGACCCCACTAGCCTCACTGCTAGCCCGCTAGCCTCACTGCTAGCCGCCCAAACGGACCCCAAGCTGGCCCTGCAGGGCATCGATCCTAACCCCTCACTGGGCAAATGGAACTATTCATCCAAATCCACAGTAGGTTATTGGTGCACCAGGCGTTCCTTGAACCCTGGTCCCCACCCTTTAACAACCTTCCCACAGGACAAG
>NC_025696.1:23280392-23309442 GCF_000633955.1 Camelina sativa
TTTTTAGACCATTTTAGCCCCAAATATGTTTTTAAACTTTTTTGCCAATTTCATCTCTCTCTTCCTCTTCTTCTTCCTCTCCATCAATTTGTTTATTTCTCTTTCTATTTGTTCATGTCCAACTTGAAATTAGATCTCCTCATATCTGATTTAGGTGTATTGTTGTTGTTATTTCTCTACTTTTTTCAATGGAAAGGAAATTGCACTCATACTTCCTTTTTTTTTTATACAATTTTCATAAAAGAAGATCGAGAACCTTTGCTTATATAATGTGAGTTCAATTCATTTTCTGGGTTTTGTTCTGGATTTCGATTTTGTTTTCTGGATTTTGTTCATGTCTAATTCGTCTCCCCTTAATCCTCAAAACCAATGATGTCCACAAAATAATGACCATATGGTTAGTTTACATGTAAATTGACCACGTGATGTCCACGAAACAGTGACCATATGGTTAGTTTCATTGTGGTATCAACAATCAATTCCCATATATTTTTATTTTAAAGGGTTGTCTACGAGACAATGGTCATATGGTTAGTTTAGATGTAAATTGACCACAGGATGTCCACGAGACAATGACCATATGGTTATTTCTTTGTGTCATCAACAACCAATTCCCATGCATATGTTGTTTTTCTTAAGGGTTGTCCACGAGACATTGATCATATGGTTAGTTTACATGTAAATTGACCACGTGATGTCCACAAAACAGTGACCATATGGTTAGTTTCTTTGTACCATCCCATATCTTACCTTTCTTAAAAGTCCTTGTGGAGAGAACGATAACAATAGAAAATGAATTGGAGATCTATGGTTTTTCCTTATTTGTCCTTTTATTTTGTAGTGAAATATTTTTTTTTTAATATTTGGATTGAATGTTTTATTAAGATTTAAAAACAAAAAAAAAATTGGATTTCATAATAATTTGGCATTTAACCAAGTCAAAGCTTTGTATCTGGAGTATGAAAATAAATTAGAGATATGAAAAAGAAGGTATGACAGCATGTGTGAGAATGATATCATGGAGGGAGGGAGTGAGTATCGAGAGTTTCCTCATTTTTTTGTGGTGAAGATGTTCATTGGAGAGAGAGTGTAACAACCCGTCCCGTGGATCCCACTAGCCTCACTGCTAGCCGCCCAAACGGACCCCAAGCTGGCCCTGCAGGGCATCGATCCTAACCCCTCACTGGGCAAATGGAACTATTCATCCAAATCCACAGTAGGTTATTGGTGCACCAGGCGTTCCTTGAACCCTGGTCCCCACCCTTTAACAACCTTCCCACAGGACAAGTTGCCACCAATTGACCTGCAGATCAATTGGTGACAGCTTGTCCTGTGGGAAGGTTGTTAAAGGGTGGGGACCAGGGTTCGAGGAACGCCTGGTACACCAATAACCTACTGTGGATTTGGATGAATAGTTCCATTTGCCCAGTGAGGGGTTAGGATCGATGCCCTGCAGGGCCAGCTTGGGGTCCGTTTGGGCGGCTAGCAGTGAGGCTAGTGGGATCCACGGGACGGGTTGTTACACTCTCTCTCCAATGAACATCTTCACCACAAAAAAATGAGGAAACTCTCGATACTCACTCCCTCCCTCCATGATATCATTCTCACACATGCTGTCATACCTTCTTTTTCATATCTCTAATTTATTTTCATACTCCAGATACAAAGCTTTGACTTGGTTAAATGCCAAATTATTATGAAATCCAATTTTTTTTTTGTTTTTAAATCTTAATAAAACATTCAATCCAAATATTAAAAAAAAAATATTTCACTACAAAATAAAAGGACAAATAAGGAAAAACCATAGATCTCCAATTCATTTTCTATTGTTATCGTTCTCTCCACAAGGACTTTTAAGAAAGGTAAGATATGGGATGGTACAAAGAAACTAACCATATGGTCACTGTTTTGTGGACATCACGTGGTCAATTTACATGTAAACTAACCATATGATCAATGTCTCGTGGACAACCCTTAAGAAAAACAACATATGCATGGGAATTGGTTGTTGATGACACAAAGAAATAACCATATGGTCATTGTCTCGTGGACATCCTGTGGTCAATTTACATCTAAACTAACCATATGACCATTGTCTCGTAGACAACCCTTTAAAATAAAAATATATGGGAATTGATTGTTGATACCACAATGAAACTAACCATATGGTCACTGTTTCGTGGACATCACGTGGTCAATTTACATGTAAACTAACCATATGGTCATTATTTTGTGGACATCATTGGTTTTGAGGATTAAGGGGAGACGAATTAGACATGAACAAAATCCAGAAAACAAAATCGAAATCCAGAACAAAACCCAGAAAATGAATTGAACTCACATTATATAAGCAAAGGTTCTCGATCTTCTTTTATGAAAATTGTATAAAAAAAAAAGGAAGTATGAGTGCAATTTCCTTTCCATTGAAAAAAGTAGAGAAATAACAACAACAATACACCTAAATCAGATATGAGGAGATCTAATTTCAAGTTGGACATGAACAAATAGAAAGAGAAATAAACAAATTGATGGAGAGGAAGAAGAAGAGGAAGAGAGAGATGAAATTGGCAAAAAAGTTTAAAAACATATTTGGGGCTAAAATGGTCTAAAAATAATGTGAACAGTAAAAAGTTGGCAAAAAAGTGCCTAATGGTCAAAAAGTGTGTTAAATGAACAAAGTTTCTCACAAAATGTGTCTCCATGTAAATCTCCCTAAAGTAAATCTATCTTCGGTGTTTTAAAGCAGCCAACTCACTTCTTATTCTCAATGTGTATATAGAGAATGTCATAATGTAGTTATGTTAATCGAGTATATTTTCTATATATTCTTAACTGGTGTAATGGACGTGAGGAAATTAATAGAAATACAATGACCATATGTATATAACACATATAAAGTAGTTAAACTTAGAAGTTAATTAGAAAACTGTGTTTTGTGTGGTCAAGCGAGTCTGTCACTTGTTCAACTACCTTTGCAAGTTGTTATAGTAGTTCCAGAGTAATATAAGAATTGTATTTTCTTCTACCGTCTAAACAGTTGGAAGTTTGGTTTTTCCATAAATTGCTTGGCATGTAAAGATGGTATGGTCTCTTGGCATATGTTCTCAACCTCGCCTCAGATCAGTGGCGGAGCCAGAAAATTTATCCATCAAGGTCATAATTTTTTTGAGAAAGAATTACTCAAATGTTATCCAAAAGTTGGTTTATTACTCATATATATAAATCTTTTGAAAAATACTCAAATGTTTAGTGTCTAGGGAATAATTACAATTTAGCCTTTGGATTTTGTTTTTCCGTTTTGAGTAAAAAAAAAAAAATACATATCAACAAATTAAAATACACATCATTTTCGATTTTCCACATCATTAACCATTTCTTGTGTATGTCAAAAAGGAAAATTAAACAGTCTCCACTGTTCATAACCCAAAAAAAAAAACCTCTCTCTCATCGTCTCTCGTCGGCGGAACTATGCGACGTCGATACTCTGTCTTTATCCACTCTCTTGCCATTAAACAAATCGTATTAAACCCTGAAACCAGTATGCTCTCGATGCTCTCAACCAAATCAACGCCGTCTCCGAATGTGAGTCTTCATGAAATTAAGAGTCACCTTCGGAGATTACAAGTGCTCTGGTAATCTCATCATCCCTCTATCTTCTTTCTTACAAGCACCCCCAAACCCTCTCACTTACTCTCTCTTTTTCTCTGGTAATCTCATCATCCCTCTATCTTCTTTCTTGTATATGTTAGCTCTAAGTTTTATTCTTTATGAGTTTTACTCATTTGCTTTGCTTTAGATTGGTTCCATATGTTTTTTTTTCTTTTTTCTTTTTTTCTTTGTCTTTGTTGATGCCATGTGAGCTCTAGCTCTGTTCTTGTTCGTAGGTCAGATTCAATTCTTTGATGGTTATTTATATTCTTTGAGCATAATTGTTGCGAATTGAAGTCGGGTTTTGTACCCGTTGCTCAAAAAGTTTCGAGCTTTGTAGATTGCTATAGTGACTGAGGCAGCTTCGTTCAAATCGGAACATAAGAAATACTTAGATTGTGGTACCCAATTGAGATCTTCTATGCTGAGTTCGGTTGCAAATATTTCAACTTTACTTTCTTTTCTGCCATGTGAGCTCCAACTCTGGTCTTGGTCGTGGGCTAGCTTCCTCTTTTTTTTTTCAAGTAATTTTTCAGATTCTTTGAGTATAATTGTTCTGAACTGAAGTGGGGTTTGTCTCAGTTGCTCAAAAGTAGTAGATGCAGCTTCAAATCCGAACATAAGGAATACTTAGGTTGTGCTTCTCTTAAGATTACTTGCAAGATTTTACTTTGGCTATGAACAGAAGCCTACAGCTTTGTCTTCTGTAGTCTAATCTAAGTAATTTAGAATACTTAGGTAATGGAAAGCCAGATTCTTTTAGTTGGTTTAGAGAGGAAATTGGTATCTTGCTTGATGTATTCTATCTTCAGTCTGAATGTTATATGCTTTAGCTGTAAGTTGTAGCAAAGGTACCCATAGTCTTTTCTCTCCAGGATCTTCAAGCATCAACGGGGTTTTAACTTACGGGTTCCAATGTGAAATAAGAGTGTGTGTGTTATCAGTTGTGATGACTGTGGCTGAACCACATATGGAGCTCAATCAAGAAACTAAACAATTAGATGCAGATAAGTTATCGCCAAAGAAAGAACAAAGTCCTAGAGGAGAAGATGAAGAATGTGGTCTTCCCAGTGCTAATACAAGTGAGGAAACTGTGACTTCAGTTTCTGGTGGTGAGGAGTTGGATGTTGATATAGTTGAATCTGATGAAAACAAGACATCCACTACTGATGAGGACCCAAACGCTACTGAATACTCAAGCTCATTTTCCGACACTGAATATGAGAATGCTGACATGTTGCTTATGAGTAATTTTCAAATTATTGTTGTTTCATATTTTTGTTTGCGTCCTGAATTTGTTTCATTGTTTTGATTATATCATTGATCTCTGGAATTGGATTTATCTGATGTTGGTAGGTGTTATGACTGACGAGCTAAGAAGTTTCCTGGAGTTGAATCAACGTACAGACCTTTGCTCAGAGAGTTATGGATCTTGCTGACTACAGGAAGAAGCTATATGATTATCTCGTTACTCAGATGAGCGACATTGCCCCTAATTGGGCAGCTTTGATTGGAGAAATGGTTGGTGCTCGTTTGATTTCACATGCTGGAAGTCTGACTAACCTTGCTAAGTGCCCATCATCCACCCTCCAGATTCTTGGAGCTGAGAAGGCGCTTTTCAGGTGCAGTATCTGGCCCTGTCTTTTATAATTTTCCCCAAGTTTTTCTTTTAGTGCTGCATGTGACATGAACCGCTGCGGTCTTTCAGGGCACTTAAAACACGTGGAAACACTCCCAAGTATGGGTTGATTTTCCATTCTTCCTTCATTGGCCGAGCCTCTGCTAAGAACAAGGGTCGTATCGCTCGTTATCTTTCTAACAAGTGCTCCCTAGCATCTCGGATTGATTTTTTCGCTGGTAAAGTTCTGACAACCTTGGAGAAGAGCTTTCGGTAGTGAGATATGCTGTTAAGTTTAAAATTATGTACCCTGATATGTCCTACGCAGATGGTGCAACTACTACCTTTGGTGAGAAGCTTCGTGAACAAGTTGAGGAAAGGCTGAGATATCGTTTATGACGGCTGAGTTATTGTTTAGGTCTTCTCAAACGTATTCTTCTTTTTTTCCTGGGTCTTTCGTTCTGTCATATTCCTAATAAATTATCTAATTAAAACATCTCTCGATATCACAAAAAGTGTTGTTAAGGAAACGCGAAAAATCACTAAATTTATGCCTGCTCAAATCCACATGCATAATAAATTCATAAAGTGAGTTTTTTTCACGCATTTTTATTTCCCGCCAAAATAACGCTTCACGGCTGAGTTATAATCATTATGGGAAAACGAAAGGTCATATGACGGCTGAGTTATAATGAGTTATGACTGAGTTATCACAAGAAACAATTTGAAAGTAAATGAATGATATATATGACTTTATGGCTGAGTTATGTACTTGGTAAGACTTCGTTTGGTTATTTGTGTCGTGCCTCGATATTACAAAAAGTGTTGTTGAGGAAACCCAAACAATAATTTTGTGCATGCTCAGATCCACACGCGTAATAAATTTACAAAGTTAGTTTTTTTTTTCACAATATATTATACAAAATAATTAAAAAATTAAACTCAAAATTCGAATAAAAATAAAAAAATTCCGACGAAGTTACTAAGTGATGGCTGGGTTATTGACTTACACGGCTGACTTATGAAATATTTGTAAATTTATATTATTATAACTCAATATTTAAATGTACAATTGAAATATGAATATTACAATTATTATAACCAGTAAAAAGTAAGAATTATAAAGAAAGATTGATTTTAAAACATTCTCACCAGAATGTGTTAAACATACAACACATGACGTTTAGGGATTAGGGTTAGGGTTGGGTTTAGGGTTTGAGATGTAGGGTTCAGATGAGTAGCATTATTTATTTTTTTTGGTTTTGGTTCTAATGTGTTTTAATGTGTTTGGATTAAGGTGGTAATATGAATATACTAATATTATTACCATTTGAATATTTTTTATTATTTCCGGTTATGGGTAGGTTAAATTAATATATAACCATAAATAACTCAAAATATATTGTAATTAAGTAGATTAGCCTAATATAACCGAAAGTAAGCCGAATATAACCAAAATTAACCAAATATACCAATTTAAAAATACCAAATTAGAAAAATTATTTTTTTCGGTTCGGTTTGGTTTGGTCTGTTATTTAGTCATTCTAATTTGAGGGTTGGCTGAGTTATGGTAAAGTTATGGCTGAGTTATGCAACATATATATTAATTTATTATATACCTTCTCGAGAATACAAAAAGTGTTGTTGGGGAAACGCAAACAATAATTATGTTTATTGTTAAGAACCACAGGCGTAATAAATAGGATTTTAGCAATTTTTTATTTAAAAAGAATTCAAAATTTGAATTTGATTTTTTTTTAATAAAAGTATTTCTCAAACAATTGACTGATATTGCTGAGTTATAGACATAAACGGCTGACTTATGAAATATTTGTAAATTAGAATTATTATAACTCAAAATTAAAATATAGAATGAAAAAATGAATATTACAATCATTATAAGCAATAAAAAGTAATAATTATAGACAAAGATTGATTTTTACACAGTCTGATCAAAATGTGTAAAACATTCAAAACATGACATTTAGGGGTTAGGGTTAGGGTTTGAGGTTTAAGGTTCATATTTCCAACATTATGGATTTGAATATAACAGTTTGATTTTGGTTATATTGTGTTTGGTTTAAGATGGTAATTTGGATATAATAATATGATAACCATTTGAAAATTTAAAATTTTTTGAAATTACTTTCCGGTTATTTCCAGTTATGGGTCGGTTAGATGAATATATAACCATAAATGATCCAAATTTTATCTAAATTAGGTCGATTAACTTAATATAACCGATAGCAAGCCGAATATAACCGTAATTAACCGAAAATAATGGATTAAATAGTTTTCGGTTCGGTTCGGTTTGGTCGGTTATTTAGCCATTCTAATTTGAGGGTTGACTGAGTTATGGTAAAGTTATGACTGAGTTATCATTTAGGGTCTTCTCAATAATATGAAAATGTATTCTTCTTTTTTTCCTGGGTCTTTTGTTCTGTCAGATTCCTAATAAGTATTAAAACGTCTCTCGATGTCACAAAAAGTGTTGTTAGGGAAGCGCAAAAAATCACTAATTCTGTGCCTACTCAAATCCACACGCATAATAAATTCATAAAGTGAGCTTTTTATCACTTATTGCAAATAATTAAATAATTATTATTCGAATTTAGAATTTTATTTTTCTAAAAGTATTTCTCCAACAATTGAATATTAAATTATTATAACTCAAAATTTAAATTTAGAATGGAAATATGTCTATTATTAGGTTAACTGATAGTTTCACGCCAAAATATCGCCTTACGGCTGAGTTATAATCATTACTGGAAAACGAAAGATCATGTGACGGCTGAGTTATAGTGAGTTATGGCTGAGTTATCACAAGAAACAATCTGAAAGTAAATGGATGATATATATGACTTTACAGCTGAGTTATAATATTTACGGGAAAACGAAAGGTCATGTGACGGCTGAGTTATAGTGAGTTATGGCTGAGTTATCAAAAGAAACAATTTGAAAGTAAATGAATGATATATATGACTTGACGGCTGAGTTATAATATTTACAGGAAAACGAAAGGTCTCGTCGATTCGTGTTATGGCTGAGTTATAGTGTTTTATGGCTGAGTTATCACAAGAAACAATATGAAAGTAAATGGCTGATATATATGACTTTACGGCTGAGTTATAATATTTACGGGAAAACGAAAGGTCTCGTCGATTCATGTGACAGCTAAGTTATAGTGATTTATAATCCTTAATGGCTGATATATCGGAGTCGTCGAAAACATTAAATCGGTTTGAAAATTCATCGTCTTCTTCTTCGTCAGATGCTACTTCGACAACTTCTTCTTCTTCTTCTTGGTTTTCTTTGTCAACGATCTTACCATAATCAAAACAAGTGCCTTCAAATCCCCCACCGTACACTTCGTATGTAATAACTACTTTCGAGTCACTGCTTGGCCGAATCATACTTCCTCTAGCTCCACTAGTTTCTGTAGACTCTTTCGCCGAAAACTCTACACAGAGGCGTAGCTGATCGTGTGTTGTGCCTCCATCTATCTGCACAATTATACACCCTCTATCATCGGTGTTAAATACATATCTCTGTGTCTTTACCCAATTACCGGAAACAACTAGAACCGGAACTAGATCTATGAAAGAAAATGAAGAACAATGTGAAGAAGAAGTAGAAGAACAAGGTGAAGAAGAAAGTGAAGAAGAAGTAGAAGAACAAGTAGAATAAGAAGGTAAATAGTTCACTTATTAACCAGTTGAAGAATAAGAGTCGAACGACGTTTCGTATTTCCGGAGGAAAAAAATGATGACATGGAATGCTGACATGGATGCTGCGTCCGACGTGGCAAGTCAGCCATCAAACAATTAATAACTCAGCCTAAATAAAACTCAGCCATCAAACAAATTATAACTCAGTCACAACATGAAAAACATTACAGTAATTAAAAAGCAAAAAAAATTGCTGCCAAATTCAGCCGCTTCATCAACTGAAAATATGTAACTCAGCCGTATCGTTTAATAAGTCAGCCGTAACTGAATAACATTCTAGTAATTAATATTTTGCTAATAAGTCAGCCGTCAAATGGCTGAGTTGTACAATAAGTCAGCCTATCACAGCTGAGTTATATTTTGTTTTTACCATAACTCAGCCGTAACAACATCTCACAAGTCAGCCGTTTTTCATAACTTAGCCACTCGGAAAATAGTAACNACAAGTAGAATAAGAAGGTAAATAGTTCACTTATTAACCAGTTGAAGAATAAGAGTCGAACGACGTTTCGTATTTCCGGAGGAAAAAAATGATGACATGGAATGCTGACATGGATGCTGCGTCCGACGTGGCAAGTCAGCCATCAAACAATTAATAACTCAGCCTAAATAAAACTCAGCCATCAAACAAATTATAACTCAGTCACAACATGAAAAACATTACAGTAATTAAAAAGCAAAAAAAATTGCTGCCAAATTCAGCCGCTTCATCAACTGAAAATATGTAACTCAGCCGTATCGTTTAATAAGTCAGCCGTAACTGAATAACATTCTAGTAATTAATATTTTGCTAATAAGTCAGCCGTCAAATGGCTGAGTTGTACAATAAGTCAGCCTATCACAGCTGAGTTATATTTTGTTTTTACCATAACTCAGCCGTAACAACATCTCACAAGTCAGCCGTTTTTCATAACTTAGCCACTCGGAAAATAGTAACTCAGTTGTGTCGTAGTGATAACTCAGCCAAAATTTTGACAACTCAACCATCGGTTGAAAACTCAGCTGTAAGGACAGCTGAGTTAGAGCATAACTCAGCCAGATTTTAATAAGTCAGCCGTAACGCTTGGCTGAGTTATGCTCTAACTCAGCCTAACTCGGCTGTCCGCTCTTACTCAAATGTTTTTCCGATAACTTAGCCGCAACATACCTATAACTCAGCCGCAACATACCTTGTAACGCGTTATGGCTGAGTTATGGTTATTGAAACTGATATCTTTTGTGGTGGTGATGGTGGATGATGAATGTATGCAATGGTGAGATATGAAATGAATGGATGGCATGGTGTTTGAATTCCCCTTATGCAGTTGTAGTATAAGAGGTGTCAATCCAATCTAAGAGTTTGCAAGCAATCAGGATGTGCACATATGTCTAAGTCAAGCCAAATGCAAAGGATGTTTGTCACTAACAATCCTATTGATGAAATGTAAAGTGCAGAAAGTAAAGCTACTAGAACTAGATGCAAAATGTAAAAGGAACGAAATGATTATGACTAATATGAAGCTAGAACAGAAATAGAAACTCTGCTAATGAACTAATGGAAGACAAGTAATAAACAGGACACTAAGTAAATGCAACAGAAATGCAACTAAAATGAAACAAGAGATAAAACAGAACAACTACAAAGCATAAACAAGAGTTCTGGGGATGAACTCGAGCAAGTACTCGATCGAGTGTACATCGAGTGCAGGGTCGAGCTGGACAAATATGGAAAACAGAGCAACACAAGAAAAACAGAGCAATACCAAAACGAATCAAACAATGATCAAATATCAGGATTTAAGCTAGGAAATTAATAAACAAGGAAGGCCTTGAGGAGGGATTCATGGGCTGGACTAATGATTGAGGTCATCTAACTTGGTCAACAAATCTCAAGCAAACTTTGAGCTAATCTCTAGACATATATTTCTAAGACATGTTTAATCCACTCTCATGNCAAGATCCTAAGCTACTACTCACAAGAACACATGATGAACATCAAAGTCATAAACCCAGAAAATATTGAAACTTGCATCAAATGAAAGATAAAGCAAAGATCTATAATATTGAAGAAAGAACCAAACTCAAATTCTCAATATTCTCAAAGTTATGAAACGAACAATATTGAAGAATCTAGTGTTTTCTCTCTTAAAAGAGTACAAGATCTAAGAAAAAAATAAAGGTGCAAAAGGATTAATTTCCAAAAAGGGTAAAAACTAGGTTTCTAACTATTCTAAAAAGCTGGACTCTTGGTGGCTGCTGGGTACAAGGTCTTTAAATAGAAAAAGTAGTGGAAGCCCTAAAAATGCTAAAAGATAAAATAGCTAGGCGGCTCGGCCAACTCGACCGTGCAGCTCCCACTTGGTCGAGTCCCTCTCTGCACACGGTCGAGTGTCTGGTCGAGTGGGCGGTCGAGTGGGACTCCGGACCTTGGTTCTTCAGCCTTAACTCTCTTGCTTTCCCTTCATGTTTGCTTCACTTCTCCTCAGCATTGCTTCCATGCTCCTTAAGCTCCAAAATCACATGTTTATGCATGAAAAGATGCAAATGCAATACAACTAAACTCTAATGCATGATTAGTCCTAAAGCTATGCAATAATGGTCAAAATGGATAGCAAAAGATGCAAAAGATGTAAATAAACTAAGGGAAAACATGGTAAAATATATGAACATCAGTTACAGGTCAGCGATTTCTGACGTGGCGTCTGACGTGGCAATGACATTTTTGTAATTACGTTTTTTCCGGTAACATAAAACAGGAGCACGCTGGGTATTTTGAAAATACCCGAAAATATTCTAGTAATAAAAAAGTTTTTTGTAGATTCTGGTAATATTACCTAAAGTAAGTAACATTTGAGTAATTCACCCTTTTTTAAAATAAAAATACATAAATTTAACTAATGTTTTTAGACTAACGATAGTGTTGAGATGTTATAAAAAAAGAAGGGAGAGTTACTATAATATTACCAAACTGTTTCCTTACTACAGGAGTAGTTCAAAAATATTGATAATTACTATAATAACTTTTGTACCTTTTGTACCCCTAAAACTAGTGTAAAGAAAAAACCCAATTACAGAAAATGCTATTAATGGGGAAAAAATATTGGGAATTGGAAGAAAGTCTATCATTTGTTTTGATGGTATACAAATCAGGTACAAAAAAATGGTAGGAAAAGTTGGTAGACTATAGTTGTACGGTAGATTAAAATGGTATATACAGTTGTAGTGATGGTACACTAGTGAAAGGTAGATTTATGTTCTCAGTAGATTAACTTGGTAGATTAATTGTGTTTGATAATAGACTTATTAATTGGGTGAGTTTTTAGATAGACTTTATTGGTAGAGTAGATATTTTTGATAGACTTATTAACCGTTGCAATAGATATAATTGACAGACTCAAGATGTTAATAGATTGTTTTGGTTTTATATAGTTAATAGATTTATCTGACAGATTTATAAAAATATAGCGGTAGACTTATAAAATATAGTAGAGATATTGTTAGTTATCTCGATAGATTTAACTCTTACAAGAAAACCTCATATTTTGTTAGAATTAGTATATGGTATACTAGACATGATAGAGTTAGTGTTTTTTTATTATTATTATTATATTGATTTCTATTACAAATGGTATAACATATATGTAACTAAGGGGTGTATTGAATTTGATATTTTAAAAGATTTGCTGGAATTTTAATATTTAAAATTTTGAGAAATTTGAGTGTAAATTTTAGATGATTTGATTATTAAATTTAAAATTTAAGATTTGGTGAGATTTGGAATTTGGAATTTAGTGAGATTTGATTATTGAATTTTGTGTGATTTTAGGATATTTTCTTTAGACAAAATATAGAGCTACTTGGAGTTCAACATCATGACTTGTATGATGTGTTATGGAAAAGCCATGTGAAGAAGCTTCTCTCTTGTTTCAGTCAATATCACCTTCTACAAGCTCCTCCAACTGATCCTTCCACAAGACAGTGATAAGAGAGCTCATCTGTCTATGACCATGTATATTGTGTTTGGCGTGGTACCTGTCCTACAAAATATTGATCTTCGCAAAGATGACAAAACCAGCAACATAATATCAATATCTGACTTGAAATTTCTCATTGATTTTTTTTTCTAGCTTGTATCTTTTCAATTTCATGAACAATGCGATCCATATCAAAACTCTGCACAAAAACATAGCTATAAAAAACCACAACGACAAACCTCATAAACAAAGCTGTATTGTATACACAGAGAGTACATCATCATGTAGAGAAAGTTTATACTTTACACATAGACACATCATCAATTGTATAAAAAGACACAGAATCATATAATAATCACTGAAAAATGAGTACTCACGAGGTAGCAGCGAAAGAATGCTACTTAAAAAATTATCGAGATTGTTACCAGCAAATGCAATTCCTCATGGGGCTTGCCCTCTACCATAGCCACTGCAAATGCTGCCGTAAAAAACTATCCCCAACTCATGTAGTATAATACTGCCGTAAAAAAGTATCAAAAATGATCCAAGCATATGATCTGCCTATATATCTAATCCAAAAGCTGGCATCGTTGTAAAGATATAATTAGCATCATTTCAACATAACTTCTCTAATACTATTACACTTAACATCACCCAACACCTCGACAATAAAAAGATAAATCAAATTGCGAGAGCATACAGAGTGGTGTGAAGGTGAATGAGATGATCAAATTTTTAGCAAAACTCCTTGACGCCAGAAGACAGTGCGTTTTAGCATGTTCTCATTCACGGCGATCTGAAGGTTTTGACAGTCATCGTTTGCGGAAGCTCCGCTGCGGAGGTGACCGAGACATCGGGTTTTGATAAAACAGTGGGGGAAGACAAGACTTATAGCTTTGATTAGATGGTGAATGTTTATAGGTTGATGGAAAATTGTTGCCACTGACCTCAAGAGGTGGAGGCTCTGTAGTTCAGTTTTGAACGGTGATTACTCCCACAACCACAAGAGTCGGCGCATCAGAGTGGAATTTGAGAGTAAAGAGAGAGGAGAGAAAGTGAGAAAGAGAGAGAGTTGCAGAGATAGAGGTATTTTATATAAAAAATTGTAATATTGGTATCGGACTCTTTTTATATATATATAAAAAATTCTTCAAATTTTACCTTTAAAGGTATGATTTGTAATTCATATTTTTTAACTAAAAATTGTTAGAAAAGTCAATCATATTAAGTAGGATTTTTTTTAAAATTATGATATTTTGAATAACAGTATATTTGAGGTGAGATTTATAAATCATTGATTGAATAACATAGGATTTCATATGATTTTAAAAAGTCACCAATTAAATAACAAGAGATTTTAATAATCTTCCAAAATCTTCTAAAATGTCAAGTTCAATACACCCACCTAAGTATAGTTGTATGTTCATCCTCATAGTTATACTTTGACAATTTTTGTGTATTTGTAGTTGGAAAATGATATAAATTTTTATGTTGTAGTTGACCAAATGTTTCTTTCACTAATAATTATCATTTAAAAGGTTCTAATAATATAATTTTCTCAAAATCATAGTTTTCAACTATTTTGCATTATAGTAAATTTATAGACACATGACAACTGGTACAAATGGAACAACTAAGAGATGTTAATAGAACAACCTATATAATTTGTAATTGTTTATTTATTTATTATATTCCGAAAAGTAATGAATAATAACCACACGAAATTATATTTTAATTATAGAAGGTAATATTTAGATAATATAAATAGTATATGTCAAATTGTATTACTGAGTTCAACTAGGTACAACTAAATATATATTTAGATTTGTATTTTATTTAAGATATGAAAATAAAAATTAAGGTTTAAAAGAATTTCTAAAACACATTGAACTATTAAAGAACCATGTTTAATCAACAGTACAAGAATTTATCATTTTCTAATATATACTGAAACAACTCGACCTGTTTTTTTTAAAAAGAATATAATAATATAATATAATTAAATATCTCATAATAGTTAATTACAACCCAAACAATAAACCAACATCTACAACTCCAATTAACATAAATCAACCATCAACATGCACAGCGGAAACATATAAACCTAACTAACATAACCACAACACAACAATTGAGACCCTAGATCATCCTCATCCTCATCGCCATGATTCCACGCCACATATTACCTACCATAAAGACAATGAGATGCGTGAGTATTACCAGAAATACCCAGTGAGGCGATCCTCCCATCTACGAGCTATACACACAAGCAAATCAAGAGTACAACCACAAATAGAACATAACAAACCAGTCATTAAATAGAATGCCCAATAACACATTCACCGAACCTACACATCATCACACAAAACAAGTTATAAAGCTCATGGTCACGCTCTCACTTTAACAAGTGATTCACGAATATAATTACAGCCAAAAGAGAAGCTCTACAATATCCAAGAATAACCAAACTCGCTCCTACAACCAATCACACCAACAAACAAACATTGAAAACAAACTGCCAGAAAAAACAGAAAAGAACAACCTCACAAGTGAAACCACGAAAACAAAACGAACCGTTAACTTTCAAATCCCTCCGGCGTAAAGCAAGGACTAGAGGTCCAGAAGCTTCCCACAAAATTTCAGAACGATCGGAAACCGCAATCGATCCCGAAACACCCGTTGGTCTCAATCCGCGACTGAGAAGAAACACCCTACAAAACAGCCAATATCTCCTAGAATATTAACTCAAATTCTCTTCTGTAAAAAGGAGACTGTACGAAAATCTCTTAGATACAACCCTACCAAAAATCAATACCTTTCAAAATGATTTGAACAGTCGGATTCTCATTCTCCCAGATCCTGACGATTCTGTTCATTCTCCTTCTCTCTAAGACAAAGCTTTGTTGATCTCTTTCTCCTTCTCTTTCAGAACAAATTAACCAAGAAATCTCTCTCTTTCTCTGAGAAACCAATGTGGACAATCACAAAAGAAGGAGGCGTCCCTTTATTAAAAAAGGGTTTCTGATTTAATTAAATTAAACCGAGATTTACCTAAACCAGAATTAATGAAACCATCATTTGATTTAATTAATAAATCGACCAGCTTAGTAAACCAACCGGAAACTAAACCGAATCCACTCCAATTCTCGATATAAACTCCAATATTTCATATTTTCTCGGGACATGGATGTTACAGTTCTCCCCCTCTAACAATAGATTCGTCCTCGAATCTGAATACACCTCAGCTCATCTCGCACCGGTTCGCACCACCCAACCATCCGGTCTACCGCAAAAATGACACCACTGGTCCAAACCACCTTGAACCCATTTGATGTGAGTGCCGGACAGGAAGCCGACCAAGACACGATGGACGCGACCGAGACGCCTGACCAATACGCACCAAACGCGGCCAAGACTCAAGCATCCAACGCGGCCAAAGCACCAATAGTCCTCCCGGGAACCACGACTCGATCCAGGAGCTCAGCAAAGGCGACCAAGCAGCGAATCAACCTCTTTGTTCGATCATTCTTCCAGCACCAGCTGACCATCGAAGAGTTTGAAGGTTCAGTCCGCATGGCCTTCACTCTTACCCAAGAGTGAAGGCAACCAAAGTCACTAAGGTGAGGATTTGTACTCTTTTTCCTCACTCCGGGTTTTTCCCATTGGGTTTATGAAACTTGGTTTTGTGGTAGTGATGATGATTGGTGAATGAGATATGAATGAATGGGTGGAAAGCAAGGGGTTTCAATTCCCTTTATGATGTTGTAGTATAAAGGGTGTCAATCCAAATCTGAGTGAGATGCAAGCAATCAGAACATGCACATTTATCTAAGTTGAGCCAATTATGATGGAAGTTTGTCACTATCAACCTAATGATGAATGTATAATGCAGAATGTAAAAGCTAATGAGATAAGAAACTAAATGCAAACATAAACAAGAGTTTCTGGGGAAGAGCTCGAGCAAGCACTCGATCGAGTGTGCGATCGAGTACAGGTTCGAGTCGGACAAATGCGAGAAACAGAGCAAACTCAACAAAACAGAGCAAAACAAAAGTAAATCAAACAACGAGCAAACAACATTAAGCTAGGAAATCAATAGACAAGAAAGGTCTTATGATGGATTCATGGGCTGGACTTTAGATTGTGGTTATCTAACTTGGTCAACAAATCTCAATCAACATGAGCTAATCTCTAGACAATGATCTCCTAGAACATGTTAATCCACTCTCATGGCAAAAACAATCAAGCTCATATATTTCTAGACTAGTTCTCACATAGCAAAGAACATATACAAGCAAGCATTAAGCAACATATCATTTATGTCAAAAATCAAACAAGACATCTAATCTCTTAGCATGCCTAATGAAAATCTCTAGATCTAGCCTTATCTTGCAACCTAGACATTGGTGTGATGCTAAGAAGCTTGAGATCAAACCCTACCCTCTCGGTTATAGGATCAACATAGAGAATATCTAGCCTAGAAGAGATCTAAAACAATCAAGCTTGACCAGATCAAAAAACCACAACCATCATCCAGCCTAAACCATCCCTAAGAGCTAAGCAAACTACTCACAATCACACATGATGATCAACGAAATCATAAACCCAGAAAATGAGAAAACTTGCATGACTAGATAGATAAAACAGAGATCTACAATATTGAAGAAGTAATCAAATTCGAATTCTTAATATTTTGAAAGTTATGAAACCAACAAATATCAAGGAATCTCTTGTTTTCCTTCAAAAGTAGAAGAAAGATCTAAGAAAATTAAAAGGCAAAAGGCATAAATTCCCAAAAGGGAAAATACTAGGTTTGTGGAATATCTAAAAAGCTGGACTCCTTGGTGGCTGCAGGGTACAAGGCCTTACATAGAAAAAGGAGTGGAAGCCCTAAAAATGCTAAAAGACAAAATAGCTAGGCGGGTCGATCAGCTCGACCTGGTGCTCGGTCGAGTGACCGGTCGAGTTGGCTCTTCTTCTATTCTTTCCACTCGGTCGAGTCCTTCTCCGCACACGGTCGAGTGTCTGGTCGAGTGTCTGGTCGAATGGGCGGTCGAGTGGAACTCCGGACCTTGATTCTTCAGCTCTAACTCCCTTGTTTTCTCCTCTTGATAGCTTCACTCCTCTTCAGCATTCCTTCTATGCTCCTTAGGCTCCAAAATCACCTGTTTATGCAAGAAACTATGCAAATGCAATGCAACTCTATTCTAATGCATGAATAGTTCTAAAGTTATACAGTAATGGCCAAACTAGATAGCAAATGATGCAAAAGATGTAAATATATTAAGGGAAAACAAGGTAAATTATATGAACATCAACACCCCCAAACTTAGTCTTTGCTTGCCCTCAAGCAAATAAACAAGACATAAGAAGGTAGGTGAGGTTTAAAAGTGGGATCTCAGCTCCTAAAGCTTGCCAATAAACTAGCTAGAATCAATGTCCAAGTTACTAGTACTATGATGCAAGTTGAATGAACTGTACTTAAAATTTTTAGGCAAGCCTATCACAACCTTTACTGATTTGAGCCTTAGATGTCCACATGCATTCAAATCAACCATTTCCTTTAACATTCATTAATCAAGAACATGAATCAATCCTATGCAATGCTTTAAACTCATTTGGCTTGGAGATAAAGGTTTAGAGACAATGATGGTCTCTTTTTAGAGTGGGGCTTATCAATATTAAGGTTCTCTCATAAAAAAATGATTGAGCTTTAGAAGAAGGCTAAAGGTAAGAACACTTAGACACATACAAGAACAAAACCTTGTCTACCTAAAGGCACCCAAAGTGCTTATCCTATCAATCTAAACCCAAATGATCTTAGTTCTACCCTTTAACTTCTTCACTTCTCTTTCACCCTTTTCTCTTTTGATTTTCAAGACTTAGGAGAGGTTTCTTATTTGATCTTTCTAGTGGAATGGGGGATTCTTTCTTATTGCTTTGGTTATCTTTTCTTCTTATTCTTAAGACATAAAAGCATTTTGCTATACTCTTCTTTTCTTTCTTTCTTTTCTTTAACTAGAACCAACTTTATCAATCTTATACTTCCCATTCTTTCACTAGACTTTGATTTTGCACATTCCCCTCCTAAAGACTCTACCTTTTTCTTTCTCTTTTTCCTCTTTTCTTTTCAAAACAGCCAAGTCCCAAACCCAACAAGTGATCCACCTAGTCCTATCTAGTTTGGAAAAGGCAAACTAGAACTACACAAGGTCTTACTCTTGTCAGTTCAAACCTAACACATTCTACCAAGCTCAATCCCAAAATAGGCCTCACACACTCAAGAATAAACATGACTTGAAAGAAGGGATGGTTAAGGGGAAGGGGCAACTGATTTTAGTGTTTAATCAGCTACTTGGATCAACAAGAGTGGTAAAAAGGAGAAAGATGATCCAAGTATGTATATGGTATCCATGAGTTTAAAGCAATGCACAAATTGATAATTAACAGTCAATATTAGGTTCTTATAAGTAGGAAATGGCATCAAATCACAACATACTTCAATTTAGACCAAATGCAATGCAGAAATTCAAGGCTTGGTTCAATCTTATATTTCTAACCACTCAACTAGCATCAAAGTACTATTAACTTGGGCATTGATCCTAGTTTGGTGAATTAAACAACCTAACAAGGCCTCATCATAGATCCCTAATGCTAATATTTGACAGTCCTACACGAAACATGCTAAACAAGATCCTAATATGCAATGCAAACTAAATGAACACTCTATTTTTATAAAGATTTTTGCAAAAAATTTCAAATTTTTATGGTTTTTCTATGCCTTAGATGCAATGCAAGTGCTAACATGATTATGCCAAAAATTTGAAATAAGAAGACAAAAAACAATGTCAAATACTATCTCAAACCCTCCCCCAAACTTAAATCACACAGTCCTCTGTGTGAGAGAAATTTGAAAGAGGATTCAAGACTAAAACAAAACACAATATGAGATGCAGTGGTATTTACAAGGATAAGGTGATAATGTTACCTCATGGATTGTGGAAGAAGCTGTCCACATCCTCATTCATGCTGTCAAAAGTGTAGTTGGGGTCTTGTTGTTGACTTGGAGGAGGAGATTGGGGCAACTCGATTATGGCCATCGACTGGTACTCGGTCGAGTGCTCGGTCGAGTGGGGGGGGGGTCGAGTTGGACTGCGAGTTGAAAAATTATGTCCTTGCTGCTGGTAGAACTGCTGCAAGAGTGCTGGATCCATGAAGTATTGGGGTGGGAAAGGAGGGTAACCTGGATAGCCTAGATATCCTGCTGGAGCTGGGAAGCCATAAGGAGTTCTGAGTAGGTACTCGGCCGAGTGCATCTGGGGTACTTGGTCGAGTGGCTGCTCGAGTGAACCGGTCGAGTGCCTCGAAGACTGTTGTTCTCGGCGACTTGAACTTCTTCTCCTCTGAATTGGCTCGTGCATTGAAGCTCTAGCTGGTTCCATAGGGTTTTCTTCTCTTGAAAGTGCTCTAGTTGAGCTACACCTCCTCAAAGGGCTAGAATGGCTTGGTGATGAGTTTGCACTCTTCAGTTCAGCAATTTCCCTCTTTAAGCCCTTGATGGAGTTAGTCATTCTTCCCACCTTCTTCTTTAGCTTGTCAAATTTATTCCCATGCCACTTGCTTCATCTTTGTAGAAGTGTCAGCCTCTTGCTAGTCTCCCTCACTCCTCTACTATCTCTAGGGGTTGGCTCATATTCTTCAAAGTAGAATTGCTCTTCCCCATCAGCCATTTCTACATCTCGAGCTTCATCAACTCTAACTTGAGCTGTCCCATCAAACAAGAACGCATCAGCTGGCCAAAAGTCAATGTTTGCTCCTTCTTGTATGGTGGTGAGCTCTTGATTAGGTAGGACAAGCTGTCTTTTCCCAATTGTTGGAAGCTCAAAATTGAAAAGGTGATTTCCTTGATGCATCTCCTTGGCTAGTATTAGGGTAGAGGTAAGATAGTTGGAATCAATCCACCTTGGCAAGACCTTCTCTCCTCTAAGTGGGACCTTGGCTGCTACTAGTATTGGAGTGATGATGCCTCCAATGGTTAGGGCTCCCCTTGAGCCTTTATTTTGCAGCTTGCCCACCCAACTTCTCAAATAGATCATGTGGTCAATGAGCACCATTGCAAGATCAGTCTCCACACTGCTCCCAAGGATTATGGTGCCATCTCTTGCTTTAAAGATGATTCCATTTAGAGCCATATCAATCATCTTGAACTTACCCTCATTGAGATTTCCAGTTTCCTTCCTAGCAAAGAAGGTGTTTGCTAAGGCCTTGTGGAAGTATCTTAGGACTGGGCTTCTTATCTTGGAACTCTTGGTCTTGGAGGATAAGTAGGTGATGTTGTCTCCAATGGTTTCCCAAACAGCATAGAGTTCTTCTCTTGGTATGACCATGCTCCTCTTACTACCAACTTCAAAGCCAAAAATATTGGCTATCTTGAAAGCTCATACTTCTTTCCCTTGATAGTGAAGTCAACATGACCAGCACCAAGCTCATTATCCTTCCTTATATAGCAGTGCAACTTGATTGTGGCTAGAAACTCACAACTTTCTTCTTTATACCCTTCCATGCAAAGCCCCATGAACTTTGTTAGGCTGCTCTTCTCAAAAAGAAATTCCACATCTTCATCAATGCCTAGCCTCTCCATGGTTTCCTTGTGTGGGTATCTAGTCCCCAGGAACTGCATCCTCATGAAGACTTCATAAAGTTTCCTTTTAGTTAAGCCACAAGATTCTTCTTCTCCATCATCTTCTCCCTCTTCTTCTTCATCTTCTTCTTCACTCTCACTTTCATCCTCCTCTTGTTCAACCTCAATTGCTGGCCTCTTCCCCTTGGCCTTTTGTCTCCTAATGTGTTCTTGAAGAGTGAACTCCATCTCTTCTTCACTCTCAATTTGCTCAGGGTCTTCCTCAGCTGGCTGATGTCTCTCTCTCACAACCTCACTCGACCGCCTACTCGAGCTACCACTTGCTCATGTGCCTGCTCGAGTGGTGGGTCGAGTGCTTCCGGCAGCTTCTTTCCTTGATGCAAGGTGAGCATCACGACGGCCTAGAGAGCGATCAGCGACTTGTTGAGACATTCTTGTTGACCTTGAAGACATTCTTGAAGAGAACTTGAAAGGAATAAACTCAAAACTCAAAGTTGATAGGTTAGTAACCCAAAAACCAAAAGAACAAAGCTTTGAGCAAAAAGATGAACTTGAGAGAGATTTTAAGCTAGATTTTAATTGTTTTGAGCAAATGAGAGAGTGTGAGAAGTATAAGATCGAGTCAAGCTCTATTTAAAGAAGCTAAGGGGACAAGGAGACAAGGGTGGAGCGTCCATACCATTCAAATTTGAAATGGGAATTTTTGACTTGCTTTTTGCTGCCACTCGACCCCACACTCGACCGCACGTGGTCGAGCTCCTTGACCAAAGTTTGAAAATTCAAAATTTTTTTTTCTTTTTCCTTCCCTCCACTCGATCATTCAAGAGAAATGGGAATCGAGTGAGCCTTAGTTTCTTCACAACTCGGTCGAGTACCTCTCGTGGGCCGGTCGAGTGGGCTTGCGAGTCTACTTCCACAAGTCCAAATCTCTCCAAACCCATCTACACTTTCATTAAAAAGCCTGCCCAACACAAACATAAAAGAAAAGAAATCAGAACTACAAAGAAAATTAAGCATATGTACAATGATACCTTAGGGACTTCCTCTCTAGTGAGCTTGTTTAAAGTCACTAAGCTTGACTTTTGATGCCTTTTCAGGCTTGGTTTAGAGACCAAGGGGGTGATGAAATCCTCCCTGGCACCTCTTGATCACTATGAAGCTGATCCTTGATCATTTCACCCTTAACACACAAACCATGTTTCTTCTTAATTTTAAGCATTGGTCTTACCTTCTTCAAAGACCTCTTGTTTAGCTTAACTTGGAGATCCTTCTGATGTAGCATCTTTCAGTATCAATTATTATCAATCCACAATTTGCATTAATCAACACACCAAGAATACACAAAGATGCTTAATCTATTCTTAATCAAGGAAAAGTTCTTTTATCACAATCTTAGCTAACAAAATGATTCAAACAAAGGAAAACAAGACAATGCAAACTCAAGGCAATAGAACACAACTAGCAACAATACTGAAAAATCAAGAATTAACAAGAGAACCTTGGGCAAGGTAATTGACTTGGGAGATAGCTAGTCAATCCTAGATGTCTAGGCAACAATCAAGAACAATCCTATGGCTAAGAACACTTATGCAAATCAATCCATTTCCATGATAGAGATTCTATGCTAATCAAGTGATAATCAACAATTTCCAAAGGTAATCACAAGACAAGCATGCATTAATATCAAGTCTAAATACCACTAAGCACACTAATCATCAATTTTCATTGGCTAGGTATGCAAAGCTCTTGAAAAGTTTGGTTCAGGAATTTCATCAAACACCTTGTGGGCATGGAAATCCTAAAGTCTAGATTCAAGCTTGATCAAAGCTATCTAGCATTATTATCACTAATCAAGATAGGAAATGCATAAATAAAGCCCTAGACATCAAAGATCAACCAGCTATCTCCCTAATTTACCAAGCCCAAAGTCCTAAAAAGATCTACTCACTAATCATCATGATCACACAAAGGAAAGAGTTTTGTCTTTGTGAAATCATAACAAAAGCTTGTAGATTAAGAGGTTTGAAAGACAAATTACTATTAAAACTGGAAAATCCACCAAAGATTCAACAAAACCAAGTATGGAAATGCTTAAGAACCCTAGGTGGCTGCTTAACAAAAACTAATACAAGAGATAAATGATAAGATAAGAGATGAGAGATAAGAGATAAGAGATAAGAGATAAGAGATCAGAGATAAGAGATCAGAGATAAGAGATCAGTCTCCACAATTAGGGTTGGAGTATTTATAGGAAAACATAAACTAAACTAGAACAAACCGGTTTAAAATTAAACAATTCAGAGAAAACTGGAACAAACCGGGTTTTGGTCTCAAAAAGGCACACGATCGACCACATGATCGACCATTTGGTCGATTGGTCCTTCGTCGTGATCGACCATTTGGTCGATCGGTTGGTCGATCGGCTGAAGTCCCGAAGTCTCGCACCTTGAAGTCTGAAGTCTCGCATGCGTCTCAATCGACCATTTGGTCGATTGCTCGATCGATCGTTCTGGTCTCCAAAGTCTCGGCTCGCGTCACGATCGACCATTTGGTCGATTGTTATGGTCGATCGTTTTATCCTGTGCCATGTCCGAAGGATCTGATAGAGTTTTGATCGACCAAATGGTCGATCGGTTGCTCGATTGCTTGAAGTCCGCGAATCTGACAATGTGTTGATCGACCAAATGGTCGATTGGCTGGTCGATTGTTTGGCCTTCTTGCCTTCATTTCCATTTCCTTGCAAATCCTTGACTTATTTGGCTCCAAAGCACACTTTCCTTGCATATCTCCATTCCAATACCTGAAATACCAACTTGATGCACAATGCAGCCTAAACAACCTAAATGCTCATGAATATGCACAAAACAATGAAGAATAAAGCTTTAAAAACTCATAAAAACACAAGATATCAACTCCCCCAAACTTATACTTTGCTAGTCCTCTAGCAAAAACCAAGTGAAAAACAAGGGAGAGAGGATTAAAGATGGGACTCAGAACCACAAAGCATGACACAAAGGATTCAAACCAAAGTCCTAAGATGTAATTCAATGGTGCTAAAATTTATCAAAGTCCTTACAAATATTTTTCTATGCTTAAAACAATGCATCACTCTAGTTCATCTTCTATCTATTGGCAAAGACTTGCAATCCTATTGAACATCTCTTTCACATTCATTAAAGTGCTTGGTGTGATCTTGCATATGGAAAATAAATCAAGCTCAATTGGTTTAAGGTAAAGGCTGTTTACAAAGTGGTTGGATAATGGTGTTTTTGGGTGGTTAACTCTCAAACAAAGAGGAATGCTAGACAGTCATGAAATCTATCTAAGATCAAGAATAATTTGGGCATACAAAGCTTAGCTCTTGATGTTCTACCCACCTAAAAGCTTTTCTACCCCTTATTCTCATCTTTCTTATCTTTCTTTTAAACCCAAAAACTCAACCTTATTCAACTCAACCCCTTTTTCTTCTTTACTTATGGTCTTATACCTTTATTTTTATTGAATCTCTAAGGCTGTTCTTGCTTTAAACACTAGCTCATTTTTTTTTCTTATTCATTCTTTGCTATACTCCCAATCTTGTTTGATTTTTCTTTACTCTTTTCATTTTGATTCTAGGAGACTATAACAATACTTTCTATCATTTTTCTTTGAGACTTAGAGCTTATAATTAACTTAACCTTAGAGATTTTTCTTTTCTTTTGACCAAGTAAACCTTTATTTCCCTTCTTATTCTCTCTTGTTCCCAAACTTGAACCCAAATCAACATTCTAACCACCTATTTCTTTCAAAACCAGTCCTATTAGCTAGCTATAAAGATTCCAAGCCTAGCTAAAACAAGAGCCAGTTCTTTGTCATTCTCAATACTCTCAAGATTTCACAACCTATAGCATTATCAAGAAAAGACCTCACTCAACAAATCAATACAAGGCTTGAAAGAAAAGGCTGGGGTTCAAAGGTGTGGCAAGAGATTGGGTTAAACGAAATAGAGTGGCAAAAAGAGATAGTTAACCCAAATGAGAGTTCCATGAGCAAGCATTCATAGTCCATATGCAAGATAATTTTAAGATCAAATTAAAGTCCAAATAACATAGAGATGTAACAATTATCAAGCAAGCTTTACACTAGATGAAAATGCTTTCAAGTGACACAATGCTTTTAAGCCTAGATTCTTCTTTTTTTTCCAAAGATTAAACAAGCACCAATGAACTATAAATGAGGGCTGTGGGTTCAATCCTAAAACTCAACCTTTACAAGGAAATTTCATTATTATCCCAAATGCAAATGAAAATGCATACTAAATGCTTCTAGACTCAATCATAAACACAAGAATGAATATGCAAAGCTACATGCATTTGTTTTTGGTTTTTTAAAAATTTTCAAATTTTTTTTTGATTTTTCTCAAAACATAGCTATTAACAATGCATCACACAAAACATGAAAATCAAAACAGAACACAATGTTAGATGGCTAGTCTCTCCCCCAAACTTAATTCACACAGTCCCTGTGTGAGAAAAGTCCAAGAGAAAGACTAACAAATAAAGAAAACAAGACTCAAATGATATATACAATGGGATGTGAGGACCATACCTTGGCCCTAGTTGTGAACTTTAGGGAATGGAGTGATAGGAGGAGCTTTAGTGCTCCCTTGAGATCTTGTTGAATTGGTGGAAGGAGATTGGAGGTTGAAAGTAATGTCACTTGAGAGAAGTTCATGAAGCTTATCCTTGTCATAATGATAGTTGGGAGCTAGCTTGGCTTTGACACTTGCAAAGGGTGAAGAAGAACCTTTGTGCTTCACTTTGTACTCTATTGCTCCATCAACAAGCCCCAAGGGATGCAAACACAAAGTCATAGGAGAAGAAACAATGGTGGGAAGGTGGTTTTGTTTCTTCTTCCTCTTCTTCTTGTCAACAACTTTATGTGCTTGACCCAAATCCCCTTCTCTTGAATCTCCTTTGAGGTCATCAAATAAAGAGTCTAAACACTCACCATCCAAACTCATCAAGCTTTGTAGTCTCTTTAATCCCCACTTTATCAACTTGGAGCTCTTGATGTTGATCAGTCAAGTCTCTATGCTCTTCCTTACTTGCCACTTCTTCACTAGTGATTGTTCCACAAAACATTGTAGAGGAAGGCTTGATAGGATATGATAGGTTGGGGTTCACATGAATAAGAGTTACTCTCTTATTTGGGAAATCAATGCTTGCACCCACAGTGTTGAGAAATGGAGTTCCTAGTATGAGAGGGAGCTTGTTGGTTTCTTTCATCTTAACTACCATGAAGTCTGTTGGAACTGTGCAATCACCAACCTTGAGTGGATAGTTCTCAATCAAACCAAGTGGAGATTTTGAGGAGGCATCTCCAAATGTGATGGAAGAAGAGGGTTGCTTTATATCTTTGATCCCAAGACTCTTTACCATCTCAAGTGACATCACATTAACACTTGCTCCTGAATCACACAAGGCATCATCAAGTTGTAAAGCACCAAGTGAGCAAGGTGTAGTGAATCTGCCTGGATCTTCAAGCTTGGAAAGTGTTTTTGGACTTGGTTGTTCTTCACTTGGTGAATCAAAAATTCCCATGATCTCTTCCACCTTCTCTCTGTTTGCTAGAATAGCTTTGATGAACCCTATATGGCTAGGAACTTGAGACAAGCTATCTACATGAGGCAAAGGTGCTCCAACTCTATTCATATTAGCTTTGAAACTTGAGAGAACTTTATTTTTGGCCTTTGTAAGAACCCTTTGGGGAAATGGAATTGGAGGACTATAAAGAGGAAGAGCAACACTTGGTTCATCTTTCTATTTNGCTTGTTGGTTTCTTTCATCTTAACTACCATGAAGTCTGTTGGAATTGTTCAATCATCAACCTTGAGTGGATAGTTCTCAATCAAACCAAGTGGAGATTTTGAGGAGGCATCTCCAAATGTGATGGAAGAAGAGGGTTGCTTCATATCTTTGATCCCAAGACTCTTTACCATCTCAAGTGACATCACATTAACACTTGCTCCTGAATCACACAAGGCATCATCAAGTTGTAAAGCACCAAGTGAGCAAGGTATAGTGAATCTGCCTGGATCTTCAAGCTTGGAAAGTGTTTTTGGACTTGGTTGTTCTTCACTTGGTGAATCAAAAATTCCCATGATCTCTTCCACCTTCTCTCTGTTTGCTAGAATAGCTTTGATGAACCCTATATGGCTAGGAACTTGAGACAAGCTATCCACATGAGGCAAAGGTGCTCCAACTCTATTCATATTAGCTTTGAAACTTGAGAGAACTTTCTTTTTGGCCTTTGTAAGAACCCTTTGGGGAAATGGAATTGGAGGACTATAAAGAGGAAGAGCAACACTTGGTTCATCTTTCTTTTTAACCTCCTTGGCAACTATCTCCTTACCCCTTGATCCCTTCTCAGATTTCTCAACTCTAGCAACCACCAAACTCTCAGCAGCAGAACCATATAGGAGAGAAGAGATCTCTTCAATAGATCTTTCATTCTCATCAGCATGGCTATCCATTTTTGATTTTTTGAAACTCATACTACTAACCCTGTTCACTTCTTCCTTGAAGATGGCATTGCAAAACGCCTTTGGGTTTTGTTCTGATTTTCCCGGTAGAGAACCCATTTGTTTTGTTGAGGAGGAAGAAGCTTGTCCCTGGACCTGTGTTTGCAACCTTTCAAACTTATCATTTAACTCACCATAGACATTGTCAACCTTGTTGTGTATGGCTTTCATTTATGTAGCAAGTTCAATGACTCCTCTTCCTTGTCCTTATAGGAGTTGTCTAAGTAGAGCATTTGTGTCATCTACTTGACCTTGAGGATGTGGTGCAGTCAATTGTTGTTGAGGTTGGGAATAGCTTTGAGGCTTGGCTTGGTAGTTTCCTTGAGGTTGAGGCTGGTAGTTGGGATGGGAAGGGAAACCATGTGGTTTTTGGGGTGGATAAGACTGATCTTGTGGGTTCTCCACATTGGTGCTGCGGTAAGAGAGGTTTGGGTGGTTGCGGTAATTAGGATTGAACTTGTTATAGCCTTGGCCACCCACATAGTTGACCTCTTCTTGTCCCTCAACACAAGCTTCCATTCCCTCTTGATATCCTTGATACACATCACTTTCGGTAACAAAATGGACTGGCATTTGAGTGGCAAGAATCATCTTATCCATCTTCTCATTCAATGCTTTGATCTCCTTGCGGTGATGCTCATTCATATCAGAGTGATCTCTTGGCGTTCTATCATAATCCTCCCCATAGTTACCATCACTTTGAGCAAGATTCTCCACCAAAGTCATACCAACATCAACATCTTGACCAAGGAAGTTTCCATTACTTGCTGTGTCAAGCAACATTCTTATCTTTGGTAGCACTCCTCTGTACAATGTGCTAAGAAGAGACTCCTTGGAGAAACCATGATGAGGACATTGCATAGTATAGCCCTTGAATCTCTCCCATGCTTCACAAAAACT
>NC_025696.1:23311564-23332671 GCF_000633955.1 Camelina sativa
GAAGTCTCGCATGCGTCTCAATCGACCATTTGGTCGATTGCTCGATCGATCGTTCTGGTCTCCGAAGTCTCGGCTCGCGTCACGATCGACCATTTGGTCGATTGTTATGGTCGATCGTTTTGTCCTGTGCCATGTCCGAAGGATATGATAGAGTTTTGATCGACCAAATGGTCGATCGGTTGCTCGATTGCTTGAAGTCCGCGAATCTGACAATGTGTTGATCGACCAAATGGTCGATTGGCTGGTCGATTGTTTGGCCTTCTTGCCTTCATTTCCATTTCCTTGCAAATCCTTGACTTATTTGGCTCCAAAGCACACTTTCCTTGCATATCTCCATTCCAATACCTGAAATACCAACTTGATGCACAATGCAGCCTAAACAACCTAAATGCTCATGAATATGCACAAAACAATGAAGAATAAAGCTTTAAAAACTCATAAAAACACAAGATATCACCTTCACCAGCTCAGTCAACTTTTGAACTGAACCCTTAAGCTTTTCCACTGATTCCTCTTGAAGGGAGAGCTTAGCCTTTGGAGTTGCCACTTCACTTGAGACCTCATGACCACCTTTGCTCTTGATGGTAAATGGTTGATCATCAATGGTAGGCAGGTTGGTTGGGTTATAGATGTCAAACTTCATGGTTAAACCCTCAGCCATGTTTAAGGTTACAAGACCTTCCTTGACATCTATAACAGCTCCAACAGTGGCTAAGAATGGCCTCCCTAGAATAATAGGGTCTTCAGGCTCCTTATCCATCTCTATAACCACAAAGTCTGTAGGAATTCTTGTCTATCCTATCTTGACTGGAATGTTTTCCAGCTTACCAACCACCTCCCTATTTGATCAATCAGCTAGGCATATGTGAAGGTTGGTGAACTTGAATTCAGTGTGCCCAAGCTTTTGTGCTATAGAGTAAGGCATTACACTGATAGATGCTCCCAAGTCACATAAGCACTGGTTGTAGTGAAGATAGATAAATGAGCAAGGCAGATAGAATGGACCTGGATCTTCAAGTTTAGTTGGGATGATAACTCCCTCAATCTCCTCAAGATCCTTCTTGTCTTGTTTCTGAGCCTTCTTCTTTGACATCTCAAGCAAAAAATCTTGATAGAGAGGATATGGAGCATATTGTTCCAAGGCAGGTCCTCTCTCTTCTTCTTGGTAAGCAATGATAACTTCTTGTATGGCCATCACTTCCTTCTTCTCAATCACTACCTCTTCCTTCAAAGCTTTCACTTTCTCTTGTTGCAAAGCCATCATTTCCTTTTTCTCAATGATTTCACTTAGTTCCTTCAGCTTATGTGCCTTGAAACGTCCTGGGAATAGTAGAGGCGGTTTGTAAGCAGGAGGAATGTACTTAACAGGCTTAACAGCTTCAGAGTCTTCAACTCGATCGACCACTCGAGCTGTCACTCGGTCGAGTTCTGGCTCGAGCTCATGGTCGAGTGCACTACCGGATTCAGTCTGCTTTGCACAATCTTCACTCTGAGCTTTAAGAAATGACCAATCCTCCCCATCTTGAACTTCATTGTCCTCATTGACTTCTTCCTCATGGATAAGAATGGCTTTTGCAGCGAACTCCCTTGGGTTTTGAACAGCTTTTCCAGGGAGTTGAGTAGGCTTAGGAGCTGAAGTAGAAGCAAGGTTGCTCTCCATATACTTCACTCTTGAATTCAGACTTTCAAACTTTATGTTGAGATCATTGTACTGAGAAGTTAGCTTCTGATTCAGCTCAGCAAACTTCTTTGCATCCTCAATTTGCCCATTGGCTTGCCCAATCAACAGCTGTTGCATCATGGCTCTTAAGTCTTGTTCTTGGCCTTGGGAGGTCTGAAACCCTGGAGGGGGACACAATTGAGGCTGGAACACTTGATGATGTTGCTTGGGTGCATAGTTGTTTTGCTGTTGAGGCTGTTGAGGTGGATAGACTTGGTCTTGAGGATTTGCAAGGTTGTTGCTTCTATAGGAGAGGTTGTTGTTCTTGAATCCTCCTCCTTGGTTGTAACCTTTGAATCCTCCTCCTTGGTTTTGCATATAACAAAGCTCAGCAAACTCTCTCTCCCATTCTTGAACTTGACAGTCTTCCTCACCAATAAAGTGAATGGCTTTTTGTTGGCTAAGGAGAATCTTGTCCAACTTCTCATTGACTGCCTTCAAATCCTTCTTGTACTTGTCCTCTTGATCATTGGAGACAAACCTTACTGTTATGTCATAGTCTTCATTATAGTTTTCATCTGACTGAGCAAGATTTTCAACCAACTCCCATCCTTCTTCCACATTTTTGTTGAGGAAGTTACCATTGGAGGCTGTATCAAGAAGCATCCTTATCTTAGGGAGGACTCCTCTATACAAAGTTCTGAGCAAGGACTCATTGCTGAAGCCATGGTGAGGACACTGAGTTTGGAATCCTTTAAACCTCTCCCAAGCTTCACAAAAGCTCTCATTATTTCTTTGTGCAAACCCAGAAATTTCATTCCTCAGTCTAGCAGTTCTAGCATTGGAGAAGAACTTAGCCAAGAAAGCCTTCTTGCAAGCATCCCATGTGGTGATTGCTCCAGTTGGAAGTTTCTTCTCCCATAGATGAGCTTTGTCTCCAAGTGAGAAAGGAAACAGCCTGAGCTTGAAGCCATCTTCACTCACACCATTGATCTTGGTGAGACCACATATCCTATCAAACTCATCCAGGTGGTCTAGGGGGTCTTCCATTGGCAAACCATGGAACTTGTTTGCTTGAATCATAGAGATCAATCCACTCTTGATCTCAAAGTTGTTGTTGGCAACTGTAGGAGGCACAATACCAGCTCTTTGGTTATGTGTGTTTGGTGCATCTCCTGCACCAATGTTCCTTGCCCTTGGAGCTTCATTAGCTTGTTGCTCCATTAGCAACTGTTGTTCTTGTTCTTGTAAGATTCTTGTTCTCTGCTGCCTCAAATCCCTTGGTGGCCTGTTGATGTGGTCAAGGATTCTCTGAACATTGTGATGACCCTTGGATCTTGTTTGCATCAACAGACTCGAGTACAGACTCGGACAGGCACTTGGTCGAGCACAAGCTCGAGTGGGTAGTCGAGTCGACTGGGAAGAGAAGTCTATTTGTATCCGGCTTCTGACATGAGCAAGGACTCGATCACGCACTCGGTCGAGTGGTGGTCGAGTTGAAGGTCGAGTTGGTACCTGAAACTCAAAACAACCAAGCAGAAGAAGAATCTTGATCAGTAGTGATCAAAGTAGATACAGAACTCAATCTTAGACTTATGTCGATCCTAAATGTCACAAACAAACACTCAAAAGTGGCAACGGCGCCAAATTGAAACTAGGTTTTTGTGGTGGTGATGATGATTGGTGAATGAGACATGAATGAATGGGTGGAAAGCAAGGGGTTTCAATTCCCTTTATGATGTTGCAGTATAAAGGGTGTCAATCCAAATCTGAGTGAGATGCAAGCAATCACAACATGCACATTTATCTAAGTTGAGCCAATTATGATGGAAGTTTGTCACTAACAACCTAATGATGAATGTAAAATGCAGAATGTAAAAGCTAATGAGATAAGAAACTAAATCTAAACATAAACAAGAGTTTCTAGGGAAGAGCTCGAGCAAGCACTCGATCAAGTGTGCGATGGAGTACAGGGTCTAGTCGGACAAATGCGAGAAACACAGCAAACTCAACAAAACAGAGCAAGACAAAGGTAAATCAAACAATAGGATTTAAGCTAGGAAATCAATAGACAGGAAAGGTCTTAGGGATGGATTCATGGGCTGGACTTTAGATTGTGGTTATCTAACTTGGTCAACAAATCTCAATCAACATGAGCTAATCTCTAGACAATGATCTCCTAGAAAATGTTAATCCACTCTCATGGCAAAAACAATCAAGCTCATATATTTCTAGACTAGTTCTCACATAACAAAGAACATATACAAGCAAGCATTAAGCAACAGATCATTTATGTCAAAAATTAAACAAGACATATAATCTCTTAGCATGCCTAATGAGAATCTCTAGATCTAGCCTTATCTTGCAACCTAGACATTGGTGTGATGCTAAGAAGCTTGAGATCAAACCCTACCCTCTCGGTTATAGGATCATCATAGAGAATATCTAGCCTAGAAGAGATCTAAAACAATCAAGCTTGACCAGATCAAACAACCACAACCATCATCCAGCCTAAACCATCCCTAAGAGCTAAGCAAACTACTCACAATTAAAAGGCAAAAAGCATAAATTCCCAAAAGGGTAAATACTAGGTTTGTGGAATATCTAAAAAGCTGGACTCCTTGGTGGCTGTAGGGTACAAGACATAATATAGAAAAAGGAGCGGAAGCCCTAAAAATGCTAAAAGACAAAATAGCTAGGCGGCTCGGTCAGCTCGACCTGGTGCTCAGTCAGCTCGACCTGGTGCTCAGTCGAGTGACTGGTCGAGTTGGCTCTTCTTCTGTTCCTTCCACTCGGTCGATTCCTTCTCCGCACACGGTCGAGTGTCTGGTCGAGTGAAACTACGGACCTTGATTCTTCAGCTCTAACTCCCTTGCTTTCTTCTCTTGATAGCTTCCCTCCTCTTTAGCACTGCTTCCATGCTCCTTAGGCTCCAAAATCACCTGTTTATGCAAGAAAATATGCAAATGCAATGCAACTATACTCTAATACTTGAACAGTCCTAAAGCTACACAATAATGGCCAAAATGTATAGGAAAAGATGCAAAAGATGTGAATATTCTAAGGGAAAACAAGGTAAATTATATGAACATCAGTTTACCGGAGGAGGTTTTAACGAGGCAAGGAGCCTAGTGCAAAACGTCTAAGGTTAAGTCGCTTCCCGCGTCAAAGCCAAGGCGGTTATCTTTCTTTCCTTTTGTTTTTGGTTTAATTTGAACTTGGAATATTCTCTTTCGAACGTTGAGAGTGTTTTGTGGCTAAGCTTGTTAGTTAAAGGAGGCGACGTGTTCTAATTGCAAAGAGAACACGTCAAAGGACGATGTGCGGACGAAGATGAGTCCGCGTGTCCTTAAGCCCCTTCCTTAACCTAGCTATTTAAACCCCTCTTAGCTCTTTTGAAGTTCTTTAGACTTGAATGAAAATAAAACTTTTCTCAAAGAGAGATTCTTTGATCTTGTCTCAACCCTTTCTTTAGTTCAATTCGGGATTGCTCTAAAGAGAACCCTAGCGACTCCAAACCGGGTTTGTCGTCGTTAGCTTGGCTGTATCGAGAGGAGAGTCAAACCTCTCGTGTTGTCAACTCGATCCATCTTTTGTTTCCCATTGCTTCGATTTCATTTCACATTCATCGTCGCTTCTTACTGCAACCACTCATCAGCTGATCCGCATCCGCTCGACCGTATCGCATCCATCCGACCTGATCGAGGCTTCATGACCGTACTCTCAATCGGCTCGTTGAAATCTCGTCATATTCCATTTCCATTGTTTGATTTGCCTCTAGACTCGATTCCTCAAGTCTTGTCCGAGGAAAGTTTCGCCTAGCTCACTCTGTCCGAGGACGCTTCCTCCAACCGTTCCACAACCACGACCTTCGGTCACATCAGCTTGGTATCAGAGATTCAAAAGCTCCTACGAGGTTGTTTCATTCTAAAACTTGTTCCTTAGTTAAAAATTTTGAGTCTTTAGCATTTTGTTCTTAGTCTAGCTAGCTTAATCTTTTTCGCATGCGTAGTTTAGCCGTTTGGTTTAATTTGGTGCATGAGTTGTGTTGTCAAGCGTTTGTTTAGGTTGTTCTTTGTTCATACTGTTCTTCATCGTGTTCATCCTTGTTCTTGCATAAGCACTTTTAAATCGATAAAGCTAGAGTCTTGTTTTGTTTCCGTGTTTTGGTTCTTGGTCATAAAGCAATCCTTGTCGTATAGTACTTTTGCTTCTGCTTTTTGTTCTAGTCGTAGGTTTGAATTGCGTGAGCTGGCCTCAATCATTTGGTGACGAAATAAAAATCTATTGTGTGGTCCTTGAACGTTAGAACGGCGATTGCGAGTAATAAAGGTTCTTGGCTCGAGTGCATTCCCATTATTGAATTCGCCTACAATCAAGCCGTCCACTCTTCGACGAAGAAGTCACCGTTTGAAGTTGCATATGGGTTCAAGCCGCTTACGCCTTTGGATCTTCTTCCTCTACCACCAGACGAGACCGAGAACCAAGACGGAGCCGCAAGAGCAGAGCTAGTCAAGAAGCTGCACGACGAGGTTCGAGCCAACATCGAGAGAAGAAACGAGCAGTACGCGCACTTCTTAAACCGAGGACGCAAGCCAATGTTGTTCAAACCCGGCAACTGGGTGTGGTTACACTTAAGGCCGGAACGGTTCCAGCAGGAGAGGAAGGACAAACTTAGCCCGCGCGGAGATGGTCCATTTCGAGTCATCGAGAAGATCAATGACAATGCATACGGACTCGAACTACCAGGTGAGTATACTACATCTACTTCCTTCAACGTCACTGACCTTGTTCCGTTTGATGTAGGTGATGACGAAGATGTTTTGGGGACAAAACCTTTTCAAGGGGGAGGGAATGATGTGAGCGCCGGACAGGAAGCCGACCAAGACACGCTGGACGCGACCGAGACGCCTGACCAAGGTGCACCGGACGCGGCCAAGACTCAAGCATCCAACACGGCCAAGGCACCATTAGTCCTCCCGGGAGCCATGAATCGATCCAGGAGCTCAGCAAAGGCGACCAAGCAGCATATCAACCTCTTCATTTGATCATTCTTCTAGCACCAGCTGACCAACGAAGAGTTCAAAGGTTCCGTCCGCATGGCCTTCACTCTTACCCAAGAGTGAAGGCAACCAAAGTCACTAAGGTGAGGATTTGTACTCTTTTTCTTCACTCCGGGTTTTTCCCATTGGGTTTACCGGAGGAGGTTTTTACGAGGCAAGGAGCCTAGTGCAAAACGCCTAAGGTTAAGTCGCTTCCCGCGTCAAGGCCAAGGCGGTTATCTTTCTTTCCTTTTGTTTTTGGTTTAATTTGAACTTGGAATATTCTCTTTTGAACGTCGAGAGTGTTTGTGGCTAAGCTTGTTAGTCAAAGGAGGCGAAGTGTTGTAATTGCAAAGAGAACACGTCAAAGGACGATCTGTGGACCAAGATGAGTCTGCGTGTCCTTAAGCCCATTCCTTAACCTAGCTATTTAAACCCCTCTTAGCTCTTTTGAAGTTCTTTAGACTTGAATGAAAATAAAACTTTTCTCAAAGAGAGATTCTTTGATCTTGTCTCAACCCTTTCTTTAGTTCAATTCGGGATTGCTCTAAAGAGAACCCTAGCGACTCCAAACCGGGTTTGTCGTCGTTAGCTTGGCCGTATCGAGAGGAGAGCCAAACCTCTCGTGTCGTTAACTCGATCCATCTTTCCTTTCCTATTGCTTCGATTTCATTTCGCATTCATCGTCGCTTCTTACTGCAACCACTCATCAGCCGATCCGCATCCGCTCGACCGTATCGCATATGTCCGACCTGATCGAGGCTTCACGACCGTACTCTCAATCGGCTCGTTGGAATCTCATCATATTTTGTTTCCATTGTTTGATTTGCCTCTAGACTCGATTCCTCAAGTCTTGTCCGAGGAAAGTTTCGCCTAGCTCGCTCTGTCCGAGGACGCTTCCTCCGACCGTTTCGCAACCACGACCTTCGGTCACATCACCACTGGTCATTCAAGTTAAAACCCAACACCCAAAACAAATCTTTCGGAGTAGATAGGATATGAGACAACCGAAGCTACCTCTCACATCCGGCGACGACCATCAACAAGCCTCGTCGGTGACCTAACCACCATAATCTGCTTTTGTCACCTTGACTAGCAGCGCACTCCCATCGATCCACTCCTCCACTTCCACTGCAAGTCGCATCAGCCACCACGAACACAGGAGCCGTGAGAAGAACCACCACAAAATCTCCGGCGTCCTCGACCAAAGGAAGAATCGACCTGAAAAAATATACACTATTGTGATTTCCAATCGATGGGAGTGTGAGTGGAGAAGAAGAAAGAACATTGTAGATTAAAGCATCCATAGCCGCATCGACGATCAAACGGCAGAAGAAAGTAAAAGGAAAAAAAATCTATGAAGATTATCTACTTAAGGAGATAGAGAAAGAAAAAAATAACTAATGAAGATCTAGTCATTGCAAAAATTTCTCCAAAAACAATTTGATGAATCAATTTTTAGTAGAGATGAGGTTTTTGAATTTCAACAAAATTTTACCTTTAGATCTGTAAAAAACCTATTTGGCGCTTTTTAGATTTATTGTTATTTTTCAATGAACTATTTTTTCTTTTATAAATGGTATATACTGTAAATAAACAAACTTAGAGTGGGTTATAAGTAATAGAAAAACTTTTATGTAGTGTTTTAGTAAGAAGGTTTTCAAACATATTATTATAGTAACTAGGTTATAAACCTGCGCATAGCGCGGTATTCTTATATGAATTTGTCTTTAAAAAATGAGATTGATCAGTTATTTAAATTGCTATACATTGACATTAAATATGCAAAATTATTATAACGTTCCTGTTTGTGACAACCNACGACCGTACTCTCAATCGGCTCGTTGGAATCTCATCATATTTTGTTTCCATTGTTTGATTTGCCTCTAGACTCGATTCCTCAAGTCTTGTCCGAGGAAAGTTTCGCCTAGCTCGCTCTGTCCGAGGACGCTTCCTCCGACCGTTTCGCAACCACGACCTTCGGTCACATCACCACTGGTCATTCAAGTTAAAACCCAACACCCAAAACAAATCTTTCGGAGTAGATAGGATATGAGACAACCGAAGCTACCTCTCACATCCGGCGACGACCATCAACAAGCCTCGTCGGTGACCTAACCACCATAATCTGCTTTTGTCACCTTGACTAGCAGCGCACTCCCATCGATCCACTCCTCCACTTCCACTGCAAGTCGCATCAGCCACCACGAACACAGGAGCCGTGAGAAGAACCACCACAAAATCTCCGGCGTCCTCGACCAAAGGAAGAATCGACCTGAAAAAATATACACTATTGTGATTTCCAATCGATGGGAGTGTGAGTGGAGAAGAAGAAAGAACATTGTAGATTAAAGCATCCATAGCCGCATCGACGATCAAACGGCAGAAGAAAGTAAAAGGAAAAAAAATCTATGAAGATTATCTACTTAAGGAGATAGAGAAAGAAAAAAATAACTAATGAAGATCTAGTCATTGCAAAAATTTCTCCAAAAACAATTTGATGAATCAATTTTTAGTAGAGATGAGGTTTTTGAATTTCAACAAAATTTTACCTTTAGATCTGTAAAAAACCTATTTGGCGCTTTTTAGATTTATTGTTATTTTTCAATGAACTATTTTTTCTTTTATAAATGGTATATACTGTAAATAAACAAACTTAGAGTGGGTTATAAGTAATAGAAAAACTTTTATGTAGTGTTTTAGTAAGAAGGTTTTCAAACATATTATTATAGTAACTAGGTTATAAACCTGCGCATAGCGCGGTATTCTTATATGAATTTGTCTTTAAAAAATGAGATTGATCAGTTATTTAAATTGCTATACATTGACATTAAATATGCAAAATTATTATAACGTTCCTGTTTGTGACAACCCGTCCCGCGGACCCCACTAGCCTCACTGCTAGCCGCCCCAACGGACCCCAAGCTGGCCCTGCAGGGTATCGATCCTAACCCCTCACTGGGCAAATGGAACTATTCATCCAAATCCACAGTAGGTTATTGGTGCACCATGCGTTCCTCGAACCCTGGTCCCCACCCTTTAACAACCTTCCCACAGGACAAGCTGCAGGGCCAGCTTGGGGTCCGTTTGGGCGGCTAGCAGTGAGGCTAGTGGCTAGCAGTGAGGCTAGTGGGATCCATGGGACGGGTTGTCACACTGTTGTAAATAGATGGCTGATGAAAAGTATCGAACCCCAACTCAGGTTTGGGTTGGTGCTGCTGTAATGGGCGATGATCATACTTTATTGTTGGGTGCTAGATGTTTTAGATTACAATCATAAGAAAGTGGATTCCTCTAAATCTTCTTTCTATGCACAATACTTCAAATCTCACACTCGGTCCAGTCACATAAAAGTTTCAGCTCGATCGGACATCCTTACGACCTTTAAAAGATGCCCTTAATAACCCATCTTAGAACTGTTCATGTTTCTTAGCATAAATTGCACCACTTTCCATCAGTTACTTGGCCAGAGAGTAACACACAAAAATCTTTGAGTTTAATTCTTATTGAAGCTTTCTTAGTTTATATGGATTCTTGGTTTGTTGGCTCCTTCACATAACCTTTGTCTTCATCTTCCTTTCACTTTCTTTCTCTTCTTCCCCTTTTCCTTCCCAGATCTCCATCACACTTGCCATAACCACACGGCATGAGTCCCCATATCCACCATGGTTTTACCTACTATACACATATTTTTAAACTTTTTAATGGTTAAAAATTAATGAAACTTATACTTTTTATATAGTTTTAAATATTTAAACTTTCTATGGAGTTTAAATATTTATTTTATTTTTAAAAATTCTGTCAGTTTTAAATTTTAAACTTTAAATTTTTTTTAATATATAATATATTGAAACTTTTTAAAAGTTTTAATTTGCTCAAAAAGAACCGGATTGAACCGAATAAAATTTTAAAATTTGGACGCCTGATAAATCAAGCTTCCTGCTAATTCATAGTTCGAAGCATTAGTTTTATTGATAATGTTTCGGAACTATTGTCTAAATTTTTTTTAGCCGATGTGGGACATTGTACATAGTTTTTTTCTTTCCTTAGATTTAAATTTTTCCGTTTTCCTAAATATCTTAACAATATAGAAAACTATCATATTTTAATAAAATGTTAATTAGTGAGATGTATAATCCCTATTGGATGTTTAAAATAGAAAACTATTGTTTTTTAAAAAAATGTTAAATAATGACATGTCAAATTTCGATAGGTTGTTTAAAATCCTATGTGCAAAGCTTGGACGCGTGATAAATCAAATTTTCTTGTTCATTCGTTGTTGGAAACATATTAATCTTATTTATACTGGTTTTAAACTATTGTCTAAAAATTTTCTAGCCGATGTTGGATATTTTTCATAGTTCTTTTGTTTCCATAAATTTAAAATTTTCTTNTAAATTGTTAACAACGTTATGCTTAAACACTGATTTAATAGTGGACAGTCTTTTGTACAATTGTACTCACAATGGTTTTTCTGGTGCTCGATCCATACACACAACCGTCCCCACAACTGTCTTATATCCCAACAATGTCTCTNTTCTGGAAATTTAAAAATGTTATTGAATGACATGTCAAATCATGATAGGTTCTTTAAAATAATTCTTAATATAGAAAACTCTGGAAATTTTAAAAATGTTAATAAGTGACATGTCGAATCCCAATAGGTTGTTTAAAATCCTATGTGGACGGCCTTAGGAGCTTATAGCTCCTACTTTTATTTAGTATAGACTAGGTTATTAATCCGCGCTACGNCTTCTTCATCTCTACCACACACTTCTTCGCCATCAAATGAATCTTTGTCTCATCAATCACCGTTTCCACATAAATTTTGTGCGTCTCCTCAAGTTTTTCAGACATGAATCGGTTTAGAATTTACTCTCTTTGATATCTCTTTGATCATACTCATACTTCGATACGTTTCATGTGTCATTGAGATCCTTCTCCTTAAGTAAGGATTGTTCCTCTAAATTCTTAGCTTCTATTCTCTTCAACTCTCCTTGTTTCTCTGTAAACACTTGTTCTGTTACTCTCAGTTTCTGGTTAGACAACGGAGTTTAACCTTGATGTTACTTATCTTCTCCATCAAGCTCTCTATCTCCTCTCTTTTCATCTCTACTTCATTACGTAGACTCTCTACAGTCCTTTCCATATTTATAATGGCATATTCCCTCGACGCAAAATCTTTAGCGGTCTCTTGCATTCTCTTCTCTGTCTCCTCCGTCTTGTACTCTTCCAACATCTCTCAGGCTTAGTCATCTATTAGCTTCTCGTTCTTGGAACAAACAGTTGATCTGTTTATGCTCTTGGTTCATGCAGAAAAATCTTCTCGACATCGGTGATTGAANACCATCAACAATATATGGAACGACTATACGGATAGTAACAATGTATGAACTCAATATGATCTCAGTTCATATAGGCGTTTTATATGGTTTGATAAGTATATTAAGTATAATGCTTTATAATGCTTTATTTTTGATTATTTTTAAGTAAATTTTTCTTTAATATACTTAACTATCATTTATGCTTTTTGATTAAGAAAAAAGACTAAAAATCATATACGGATAATAACAATTAATAAAATCTTATTTTTAACATATTGATGCAGATAATATATACTTTTAACACATGACAAAAATAATAGTTTTAGTCTCTGAATTATTATTAAGGCAACTATTTTATTTCAAACACATTATTCAGAAAATTATAATGTAAATCAAAATATTTAATTATTAATTAAAATATATAAACTTCTATATATTAAAACAAACATCATAACAATATATCAATATGCACTTTTCACATATCAACTAAGTAATTAAGGAGAAGGTCACAATATTGTTCCATGACATCTAGAACACAAAAATATAATACATCAAATTTTGAAGCAGTCCACTTAATACAATTGTATTACACAAAGATGGTCTAGAAGTGTGGAGAACGTCACTTCTGGATTTGAGAGGCGAGTTGCATAAAACTTCAGCAAAACTAATTTGAAGATAAATTGTTAACAACGTTATGCTTAAACACTGATTTAATAGTGGACAGTCTTTTGTACAATTGTACTCACAATGGTTTTTCTGGTGCTCGATCCATACACACAACCGTCCCCACAACTGTCTTATATCCCAACAATGTCTCTTTCACTTCTCCTCTTTCTTGTTATCTTACATGACCTTTTCAAGCTTCTTCTCCACCTATTCCTCTCCTTCTTCATCTCTACCACACACTTCTTCGCCATCAAATGAATCTTTGTCTCATCAATCACCGTTTCCACATAAATTTTGTGCGTCTCCTCAAGTTTTTCAGACATGAATCGGTTTAGAATTTACTCTCTTTGATATCTCTTTGATCATACTCATACTTCGATACGTTTCATGTGTCATTGAGATCCTTCTCCTTAAGTAAGGATTGTTCCTCTAAATTCTTAGCTTCTATTCTCTTCAACTCTCCTTGTTTCTCTGTAAACACTTGTTCTGTTACTCTCAGTTTCTGGTTAGACAACGGAGTTTAACCTTGATGTTACTTATCTTCTCCATCAAGCTCTCTATCTCCTCTCTTTTCATCTCTACTTCATTACGTAGACTCTCTACAGTCCTTTCCATATTTATAATGGCATATTCCCTCGACGCAAAATCTTTAGCGGTCTCTTGCATTCTCTTCTCTGTCTCCTCCGTCTTGTACTCTTCCAACATCTCTCAGGCTTAGTTGTAGTCATCTATTAGCTTCTCGTTCTTGGAACAAACAGTTGATCTGTTTATGCTCTTGGTTCATGCAGAAAAATCTTCTCGACATCGGTGATTGAATTGAAACGACATCTAAATTTCGTGCACCAACGATTCACAGCAGTGCTTCCACACAAGCTACGATTAAATACTACTAACAAATTAGTATGTATATTTTTAAAAAGTTGGCACGAAGAAAAAAGAAACAATTGGTAGGTATAATCTTATTGTGAATAAAACACTAAGTATTTATAAGAAATAAGAGGCGTTCATGTTTTAGGATTTGACTTTTCTTACAATTTTCAGCAACACACGAAAGAAGAAAATTTATATTTTTGAAAGATACGAATCACCATTATCACAATTAATATTCGTAAATTTTACTAATTTGTAAATATTTTAATATAGAAATTTTACATAATTTCAAAACTGTTAAATATTGATATGTCTCTTGACTGGTGATTAAAAAAATTTAATATATAAAATTCTGCAAATTTCTAAAAATGTTAATTAGTGACATGTTGAATCCCTATTGGTTGTTTTAAAGCTTAGGTGGACAGCCTTAGAAGCTTATAGCTTCTACTTTTATTTAGTATAACTAGGTTTTGAACCCATGCTACGCATGGGTTTATTTAATATATTTTGATAAAAATTATATATGATTGATGACGGTAATAACATGTTATCTCATAAAAAATTAAAATTAGTACTAAGAAAAAAAATTAAATTTCAGATACACAATTTTTAAAAATATAAAAATCAGTTGTGTTATAAAATCAAATCTGATAAAAATAATCATGAATTTAACTCGACGTCCAGGCGAGGCAAATCAAACTGATGACCTCACATATCCTAAACTATTTCTTTGACCACCAGAAAAACGAAACAATTTTATAATCATGAATTTAACTCGTTTTCATATTTAATTGATCGCTACCACCTATGTTTTCGTGTTTTTTATTCAATGTTTTTTTATTCTTTATATTCTTTCTTGTCATTTTCATTGTCAAATTTTGTGGTAATTGTCGTCGTTACTTTTACCGTTTGGTTCTTCGTTATACTTTTTTCCTCATCAACTTCTTCACATTCTTCCACTGAAAAACCTTTTTTTAGACTACCACACAATTTGTTAACCTATCAAACTCCAAGAACAAAATCATTTCTTTTCTCATAAAATTTGTAAAATTCATAAAGACCAGCATAGTCAACACATGCACCCAATTATTGATAATTTTATCCATATACTTATTTGGTTTTAGATCCACGCATTTAGGAACTTCTCAAACCAAAATCCTTACTTTGGTTTATAATATTTAAAAAACATAATAAAACATACTAATAATTATTTATTTAATATGAATCATATGATATATAGAAATATGAGTACACTATAAGAACATATTAATTATAAATAAATAATATCAATTATATTATATCATCAAATAATATGAACTGTATCATATTATCAAATAACCATAACCGTATATAACAGTTACCGCTTGAACTATAACCGTATTTAAACGTAACTGTTTAACCATTTATTAAACGGTTCTGGTTAAGGTTTAAAAATTTCTAACCATAACCGATGGTTATTAAACAATAACCGTGACAACCGTAACCTGGTCATGCCTATGTATAGCTAATAAAACATGTGTGTTTGTCGTTCTTTTTTTTTTCTTTTTTTTTGGTCAAAAAAAAATGTGTGTTTGTGGTTCATCTTTCTTCTTTAAACCTCAAAATTTGACTCAAACATCAAATTAAAGTTTTGCGATGTCAATCCTTCTTCCTTAGATCCAAAAAAAAAAATTAATGAAAGAATATCAACTCATCTATAAAATCATACAAAAATATATTTTACAGCTCATAAGAAATAAAAAGCACAAATATAGATAAATAAGATAATTTATGTATTACATCAATATTTATAATATTTTAAACTTTTAAAAGGTTTCGAAATATAAAATTTGAACCTTTTAAAAAGTTTCAATATTTATAATATTTTAAACTTTTAAAATTTAAAACTTCTAATAATTAAAAACTTTTTAAAAGCTAAGAACTTTTAAAAGTTTCAATATTTATAATATTTAAACTTTTAAAATTTTTAAATATTATAATATTTTTTTGAACCTTTTTAAAGTTTTAATTTGATCAAATAAAAAATCAGATCAAACCAAATAAAACTTTTAAACTTGGAAGCCTGATAAATAAAGCTTTCGTGCTTATTCGNATCTTTCTTCTTTAAACCTCAAAATTTGACTCAAACATCAAATTAAAGTTTTGCGATGTCAATCCTTCTTCCTTAGATCCAAAAAAAAAAATTAATGAAAGAATATCAACTCATCTATAAAATCATACAAAAATATATTTTACAGCTCATAAGAAATAAAAAGCACAAATATAGATAAATAAGATAATTTATGTATTACATCAATATTTATAATATTTTAAACTTTTAAAAGGTTTCGAAATATAAAATTTGAACCTTTTAAAAAGTTTCAATATTTATAATATTTTAAACTTTTAAAATTTAAAACTTCTAATAATTAAAAACTTTTTAAAAGCTAAGAACTTTTAAAAGTTTCAATATTTATAATATTTAAACTTTTAAAATTTTTAAATATTATAATATTTTTTTGAACCTTTTTAAAGTTTTAATTTGATCAAATAAAAAATCAGATCAAACCAAATAAAACTTTTAAACTTGGAAGCCTGATAAATAAAGCTTTCGTGCTTATTCGTTGTTAGAAGCATATTAATTTTATTTATACTGGTTCTGAACCATTGTCTAAAAAATTTCTAGCCGATGTGGGATATTGTGCATAGTTTTTTGATTTCCATAAATTTAAAATTTTCCTTTTACTAAAAAATTCTGGAAATTTAAAAAATGTTAATGAAGGACATATCAAATCATGATAGGTTTAATATATAAAATTCTAGAGATTTTGAAAAATGTTAATTAGTGACATGTCTAGTCACTATTGGTTGTTTTAAATTCTAAGTGGACGGCCTTAGAAGATTATAACTTCTACTTTTTATTAGTATAGATTAGACAATTTTTATGTATTATTCTAGGTAATTTCCCAAAAAGAAACTAGCGATAGTATATAAGTAACAAATTAGATGTTAAATATTTAGGTTAATTTATAGGAATAGGCTTAACAATATAATATATTTACAAAAAGCGTATTGGGCTTAATATTGTTCATAAAACTTAATGTAACTTAAAATTTACATGGGTCAATAATCTTGTTGGACTAATTTCATATGGTTCAATTGTCTTATTGGGTAAGGGTCAATCTTTTATTTATACCAAAATTCAACTATTTTTTATTTTTCACCACGGTCAATTGACCCTTATGGTTGGTCACTGGCTCCGCCCACGCCTCAGATGTGTCTGAAGCTCTATTGATCGGTGGCGCTATAGTTTCCTATACGGAAGAAAGATAAAAAAAAAAAAATCACTATTAAAAAACATCAAAAAGTTTGGGTTTTTTTTTGGGTATTGGACCAGGTTACTGAGTGGTTATTCAACCCACATATTACCACAAAAAGAGACCAAGACAATATATTCGTAAGATTGACAAATATATATATATATATATATTCATATAATTTTGTGAACATGTTGTATATACAGTAGAACCTCTATAAATTAATAATTTTTAAATTAATACTCGCTATAAATTATAATTTTTTTTGTTTCGAATTGGACCGTTGTAGAAAATGACATATTTCAATAAAATAATAAGATAATTACATAATGCTCGTAAACATGTGGAGTAAACATTTAATATCTTTAGATGATTACATAATGCTCATAAATTAACAGCTGCTACGTTGAGAGTTCGAATCCACCAACAATAAAAAGATGAGGTATTTAAGTATTTTAAGATCAAAGATATTTAAGTGGTAAAATTTTTATTTCAACAAAAACCCTTAAGTATTAATCAGCCAAATAAAAGATCAATGATGATTTTTTGGGATCTTTTACCATCAACTATTAATTGAGATACATGAACATTCATCTTGGGAAAAAGCTAAGGAGATCAAAATTTACTTTCTAGACTATTAAAACTTAAAAAATAACCTGGATAATTTTAGAACTTTATTTATAAAATATATTTTGGTTTTTTTTTTTTGGTAGACATTCTAGCCACGCAATAAAAAATAATGTACGATTGGAACATCTTAAGGAAGTCTATAACATGATTCTTTTAATCTTTTAAAAAAATGATTTTATTTTTGTCGTTTTGAAAATTGTATCATACAATTAAATGAACTAGATATTAACCCGCCGTGTACCGCGGGCTATTTTTTTAATTAAAAATGTAATTTATTTTATAGATTAACTATATATATAACTAATGTTTAATTTATATTTTTTAAATGTACAACCTTACAAATATAGATATATTAGTTAGTATAGAAATTAGAAAGCATTTTGTTAGTAGTATAGAATTCCTACGTGTACTAAAAATAGGAATGTTATATCAACCACTAATACTTAACTATGTATGTTTTGTTCATAAATTTATAAAAATGTTGAAGTTATATTCATAAAATGTAAACAAACCAATAAACTAATTGACATGTGGTTCAACCAGTCCGACTAATTGATCCTGTAACCCGAAAGACTTCCGGTTCACCTTCCGATCCAGTTTTAAAAACATTTTCGTTTATTGATTAGGCCGATTGTTTAGGAAATGTATGTATGGAGAAAAAATATTGTTTTGTACAATTAAAAATTTAATATTAATTAAATTAATTATAAACTTAATACTTAATGTTAAAAGGAGTGCTTCTGATTGTTTTGGAAATTTTATTAGGATATGAAATCTTGTTTCCAAAAGTCAAAAATTAATATTAATTAATTAAATGAAAACAAATTAATAATTAATACCAATGGCATGCTTGTAAATAGGTTGCAACTCCATGATTTATTTGCTAAATGTTTCCAAAAATGTATATATATATACTTTTTTTTTGTCAACAAGAGATTAGCTCAGACGAGCCAATTGGTAGGGAAATCGTTTACAAACAAAACTTGGTGCGGAGATGTACGCGTTTGGCGTGCCAAAGATTCCGCCCTTACATTAGCATTTCTAGGAATTAAAGATAAAGAGAAAGAAGAGAATTCCTCCCTATCAGTTTTGATGTCGTCAAGGTACGCCGAGAACGCTGGCCAGTCGGAAAGGGAAGACACCATCTTCACCAAATCTGAGCAGTCGGTATAGAAAGCCACCTCTCTGAAGTCATGGCCGATCATGCAGCGCATCGCCCAAAGGAACGCTTCAACTTCTGTATGTAATGGAGAGAGGCTTCGCCGGAAATTCTTGGCTCCCAAAAACGGCAACTCTGTCTGGACCGAGGTACAACACCATCCAGCACCTGCATACAAATCCCCTGCTTTCCAAGAGCCATCTATGAAACAACGGTATCCCGAATAGACCAAAGGAAGGGAAGCAGTAGTCACCCTAACTGGTATCTCCGAAACACCTGGGATAATGGGATAGGTCACTTGATCTTCCTCTAGCTGAGCCTGCTGCCACGCTGCAGCTTCTCCCTCTGCTACCCTAACAATATCCTCCGGCCGCTCAATTATATTGTCAAAGACACGTGGATTCCTTGCTTTCCAAATAAACTACATGAGCCAAGGGAAAGCCGCAACATGAGCCCCAGGATTCTGCTGCCCTAAAAAGTGATCAACATTTGCATATACCGATTATGTCGGAAAGAAATTAGGACCCACCGGCACATGTGCTAGGGCCCAAACCTGACGGGCCGGAGGACACACAAAGATAGCTTGATTTATTGTCTCCATATCCGCACCACATCGTACGCACCGTAAATCACAAGCAATACCCCGTCGTCCCAAATTTGCAAAAGCCGAGATACAACCAGATAAAACCTGCCACATAAAATGCTGGATCTTAGGTGGACAACGAGCCCTCCACACGCTAGCGAGTAGGGGGGTAATTTCTGGGCCAGAACCAGTGGCCGCAAAAGTCCGAACCATGTCATGACGTGCAGTGTGATAGCCTGATTTGACTGTATACCGCCCAGTTTTTGTGAAGTGCCAACCGAAAGGATCATCCTTTTGGTTACCACCCAATGGTATAGCCCTTATCAATGCAACATCAAGTGAATCAAAATGCTCATCAAGCATATCCATACGCCAAGTATTAGTTTGTCGATCAATTAAATGATTCATTTGAAGAGAAGGGTCCTGTAACGGGCCCTTACTTAAAGCTGGTCTCGGGAATTGAGCTGGTACCCAAGGGTCAGACCATATAGAGATGGTGTCCCCTGAGCCAACCCGTTTAATAAGCCCTTTTACTTACCAGAGAGCGAGCAGAACAGATACTCCTCCATCCATAGGAGGGAGAGTATGACCTAATCGGATCCAAAGGATGCGTATTCCTATAATACCTACTCTTAAAAACCCTGGCAAACAAAGACTCTGGAACGTCTATCAGACGCCATAGTTGCTTGGCCAGTAATGCCGAATTAAATTCATCCACATTCCTAAAACCCAGACCACCCAACTGTTTGCTGACACATAATTTCTCCCAGGCCAGCCAATGCATGCCCCCTGTCTGACCATTAGTATTCCACCAAAAATTTGCCACCGCACTGGTAAGCTTGGATGTAATTGTTTTTGGTAATCTAAAACAAGACATCACAAACGTTGGAACAGTAGTAGCAACAGATTTAATCATCACTTCCCTTCCCCCTTTTGAAAGCAAATTTGTAGTCCAACCATTCGTCCGACTTTGAATCCGCTCACGAACAAAAGAGAATACCTTGGTTTTAGCCCCACCCAAACTTTCGGGTAAACCTAAATATGACCCCATACCTCCCAGAGTTGTGATCCCGAGAACATCCTGGAGCTTAGTTTTTGTATGGTCATCAATCTTGTGCCATAACTGTACCGAGGATTTTGAGAAATTACTTTGTTGACCCGAAACAAACTCGTACTGTTTTAAAATATCTAAAATAACCCAACATTGTCGTCTGTCCGCCTTACAGAAAAAAGACTATCATCGGCAAACAACAAATGCGTGATAGGCGGGCATTTGTTCGCCACTTTTATCCTTGTAATAAGCTTATCCTTCTCTTATTTCCGTATATTAGCAATCAAAGCCTCTGTGCATAAGATAAACAAATAAGGAGACAGAGGATCACCTTGTCGCAACCCCCTTTGTGGAACTATCAAACCATTCGGCTGACCATTAATAAGAACCCTATATTGTACCGAAGTGACACAAAACATTATCCATGAAACCCATGACTCTGCAAAACCCATCTTCCGTAACAAAGCTGCCACAAAATCCCACTCAACCCTATCGTAAACCTTACTCATGTCTGTTTTGATGGCCATAAATTTCCCCTTACAAGATGGATTTGTACGTAAGCCATGAAATATCTCTTGAGCAATAAGAATATTATCTGAGATCAGCCGACCTGGAACGAAAGCCGATTACGTCTCAGAGATAAGACCAGGTAAAACCCTCTTAAGCCTCTGACATAAAATCTTAGAAATGATCTTATATCCAACGTTGCACAAACTAATCGGACGTAATTCTGCCATTCGAGTAGGCTTGGCCACCTTTGGAATAAGGCAAATATGAGTTCGATTTAGGTCCTTATCAAAAACTCCCTCCACCAAAAAACCATTAA
>NC_025696.1:23336919-23346685 GCF_000633955.1 Camelina sativa
AAGTGACACAAAACATTATCCATGAAACCCATGACTCTGCAAAACCCATCTTCCGTAACAAAGCTGCCACAAAATCCCACTCAACCCTATCGTAAACCTTACTCATGTCTGTTTTGATGGCCATAAATTTCCCCTTACAAGATGGATTTGTACGTAAGCCATGAAATATCTCTTGAGCAATAAGAATATTATCTGAGATCAGCCGACCTGGAACGAAAGCCGATTGCGTCTCAGAGATAAGACCAGGTAAAACCCTCTTAAGCCTCTGACATAAAATCTTAGAAATGATCTTATATCCAACGTTGCACAAACTAATCAGACGTAATTCTGCCATTCGAGTAGGCTTGGCCACCTTTGGAATAAGGCAAATATGAGTTCGATTTAGGTCCTTATCAAAAACTCCCTCCACCAAAAAACCATTAACCAAAGTCACAAGGTCCGTCTTAACTATACTCCATGCTTTTTGGAAAAACAAAGCTGTCATCCCGTCCGGCCCAGGGGCTTTATCCGGATGCATCATAAACAAAGCGGACTTGACCTCTGCCTCCGTAGCGGGTCTTGTCAACTGGTCATTATCCTCGACTGTAATCACCGTATTGACCTCCCTTAGGACCTCCTCAAAATTATCCGGGTTTGTTGAAGTAAACAAATCCTCAAAATATGATACCGCCGTATTACAAATATCCACATCCTCAGTTGACCAGGTGTCATCCTTATTAAACAAACCAGTAATCCGATTACGAGCCCGTCTCTGTTTTGTTAAGGCATGAAAATATTTGGAATTTTTATCCCCCAATCTCATCCATTTACTCCAACTCTTTTGATACCAATAAATCTCCTCATCCCCATACGCCTGACGTAAGCGATTCTGTAAATCCGAGATTGTGGAAGGGGGAATTGAATCATCCACCAGAGCTACCTCCAACTGCCGCTTTAAATCATCAATGGTTTCCCTACCGTATGGGACTTGTGATTTACGCCACTGAGAAATTGCCTTCTGACAATTCCCAATTTTACGTACGAACGTATTTGAATCCTGGACCAAATCTCCGTCCCACCCTGATGCAATCGCATCCATTAGTCCCGCCTTACCAATCCAGCGGCGGTCAAACATAAAACTCCTTTTCCCCCGTGGCCTTTTTGCCCCAACACTAACCACTAGGGGCTTGTGATCAGAGGCAATCATTGGTAAGTACTCCGTCACAGTGTCCGGGAACAAATTATGCCAGTCCTCATTCCCTAAAGCCCTATCCAACCGACAGCGAATAGGCTTTTTATCGCGCCAACCCCTCCAAGACAAACAATCACCAAGATAGGGAAACTCCAAAAAACCACAGTCCTGAATCATACCATTAAAAGAAAGAAACGAGGAAGGATGGCGTAATTTCCCACCACGCTTTTCATGATTACCTGTTAGCTCGTTAAAGTCACCAACTACAAACCAAGGGGTGGACCGAGTTGAAATAATTCTTAAGAGACGTTCCCAAACCAAATCTCGATTCTTAGGGACCGGATCACCATAAACAAAAGTTAAATGTATTATCCGACCTTTGAAAACAGCTTCAATGTCGATTAATCTGTTTGATTCAAACAAAATTGAGACCTGAAAATCACCTTGATTATAAAATAGAGCCATACCACCACTACACCCGATAGGATCAATTATTTTTAAAATTTTATATCCAAAATGACCAACAAACTTTTCCAAAATAGAAGTAGGTTGTTTAGTCTCCATGAGGAATAAAAAGTCTGGCCGATCTTTGGTCCATAGATCCCGAAGATTACCAATTGTGGCCTTATTACCCAGGCCTTGACAATTCCAACTCACAATATTCATAAAATAAAATTAAAAGTTAGGGGAATAAAAAGCCCCAAGTTCACCTCCTCCCACCCTTGAGCAGATGAAAAAATAACAAACTCAACACCCGTTTGCACAAAACCCATTATTGCAATGTATCCCCAAAAACCCAGAGGACTACAAATATGATAGGAAAGCAGAAAAAGATTGTATTCAAAAAATAAGGCAGCAAACCACCTAAAATACATGGGACAGCCGTAGTCCAACAGACCAACAATTACTAACAATAAATAAAACTCCCGGTACCAAGGCAAGACAAATATAACAACCTCCCGGCAACAAGAGGCCTTACCAATAGAATAGAAAAACAAAAAACCCTTGTAAAAAGATAACAATCTCAGCCGGCCCAATATGAGCCCAGTAAGCGGCCTCCTTCGGTCAACCATAAACAAAATCTGAACGAAACCATCAAAAATCCATCGATGAAACCAGAATAAGAGAGAAGCGGAGAACCAAGATAAGGGCGAGCAATGATGTATTATTACTTGCAGAAAAAAGATACATTGGGTACAACCCAAAATAGAACAAACCAAAATCACAAAGAAAAACCAGAACATAAAACAACTACAACCATACTGAACATCCGTAGATAACTTATTCCCTAAGAACAAACGCTGAGAAATCAAATAAAACAAAGAAGACCAAACCAAAGGTTGCTTCTGCAGAAAAAACCAAAAGACGTAGCCCGCATCCTCATCCCCTTGCCGCCTTATACTGACTAAACACATTAATCAACTGCTGGGTTTGGAGGCTTTCCTCCTTGGTGATAACCGAGTTTCCCATTCAGTCCAACACCTTTTGCTACCGCCTTCTTCCTCGGAGAGATTAGAGAAAACAAGTTCCGCTTTTTTGTGCTAGCACCTGGGAGAGCACCCTTTTGCTTGACCACTTTGGCCCGTGAAGGATGCATTGTTCCCCCCATTTCCTCACCCTATGACTTATCCTCCGAGACACCTTCCACAACATCACTAACTGTTTCCATAACCGCTTGATCAGAGAGATCCCCTTCAATGGTGCTCTCCTCCGCAACCTGCTCATCCGTAAGGAGAGAGTCCTCTTGGGAAATGTCTCCTGACGCCAAACCTTGCTCCTCCATGATAGTATCCATAAAACTCAAAGTGTGGTCTTCCTTAGTAGGAAACTCCTGACCCAGCAAGTTACTAAGATCATCAGAGAAAAGCACCTCTTGCTGCGACAGTGCCAGTGAACCTGAAACTGTTACACTTGGGTCAGCAGGAAACAGAGTCTTACATACCCTCTTGTCCGCACCTTGTGCAAGAACCGACATTGACTCCACAGAAGGAGCCCCCGTAGCAACCGTCTCCTCCAAACTAGGACCCAAGAAATCATCCAGCATCTTCTGCTCCTCAGCAGTAAAGTTGTGTCTCACATCACTTGTACCAGATTGGACTTGATCATTCCCCGAGATAGGGACCTGTGAGGTTGAAACAGGACCAGAAACCATAGGAGTTTTCTTCTTCACGAACCTCTCATCTGCCTGCGCACCCCTTTTATTCTTCCACCACTTACCGCTGAAACCCTGAGCCGCCCGATGATTAACCGCCTGAGAACCAGCACCACGGCCATTCCCACTAGCAGAACCTTGATGAGGCACCCCTAAATTAGCACCACCCAACCCCGAAGCATTACCACTAGGCAAGCCATTCACCATCGCACCCTTATAACTCTGAAGTTTGTCCTCTGGCCAAGGTTCAGAGTTATCTTCCAGCCGCTGTTTCCCCTTGTCACCAAATAGTGGGCAGCGGGATATGTCATGACATAGACTTTAGCAACGCCGGCAATACCCAAATAGACGTTCATACCTCAGAGATATTGTCGTCTCCTCTCCACTATGAAACTCAATGGTGGCATCAAAGATCAAAGGCTTGAAGCCATCCAGCAGAATCTTCACTCGTCCATTATCCAAGTCAACCTCCTCTACCTCTCCCAAATCAGCACCGATAGTACGAAAGGTCTCATCTGCCCAAAAATGCAGAGGGACACCCATCACACGAACCCAAAACTTGATGTGATAAGGGTATCGCGGATCTACCACCGGCTCCCATCTGACCAAGGAGAGCATCCAATGATCAAAATGATAGGGCTCCATCTTCAGGACCTCCTGAATATCATCCTCGTGATTAAAATCGAACTGAAGCCGTCCCAAACCCAAATCAGCTCCAATAACCCTCTCCTCCATCTTCCAAATCCGCGGTAGCATAAACAACAATGCTTTCATATCTTGCATCACTGGATTCATGCATCTACCAATCAACGTTTTAGCATAGCCCTCAATCAATGCCGTATTATCAAATTGTGGAACCTTAATCTTCAGCTTACCCCCTGACCCAGAAGAACTCCCTTTCGCATCCTGAAGTAGCAAAGCACTCTGAGACATCACTCGCAGTGGTAAACAACACCGTGATAAACACCCAAAACAAGAGAAAGAACAACCCCGGTAATCACACTCAAAAGGAACGCAAAAGAAACTTAGTAGAAAAGCTTGTTGGAAGAAAACAGAATGAGGAATAAGCACAGACCATGGAAAGTATTTATAATCAGGCTCGAAAGACCAATCCGAACTGACACTTAATGTCGGAGCCACAAAAGGAGAAGAAATCTCCATCCCGTAAGAACCGCTACCCAGATATCCAGAATCTCGACCCTGAATTAACGCCCATGATAAACCATAATCAAAAGCTTGAAAAACCAAGAGATTCCCTGAAGCATTATCTCCGAATCCCTGGGTCAACGCCCTCTCACTCCAACCAGTCAAGATCCAAAACAATTCAATCAACCCGATATCCACGCCAAAAAAACGCAAACCAGAAGAGGGATTAATGACTGATCGCTCTTCCCTGAATCCTCCCTGTGAATCCAAAGAGGAATCTGGAGACAACCGGTAAAGCCCCAAAAAGAGAAATCCAAATCCCGCAGATCTCCATCGCAAATAAAAAAAAATTATCCAGCAACACAGAATCAAACAACCAAGATCTCAAGACGAAATCCACCCTCATCAAACCCAATCAAAACCGAAACAAAAACCAAATCCCACCCTAGAAACCGATCGCCATAGCTATGAGAAAAAGATTTTCTCGAGAGAACTTTTTTTTTTTAGAACATATATATATATATATGCATAATTAATGAATGTTATTAATATATCTCCTACATATATGCGTAAAAGTTTGAATAAAAAGATAATAACTTTACATTTCTTGAGAGTCACATATGGAATTTACATAAGTGAACGAAAGCTTTTGACCAAATTTCTAGTCTAGATTTAAGTATAGTATAAAATTCATTATTTTCATTATATGGAATATCACTAAAGTTATATATGTAATGTTATATCATTATATCATTATATCATTATATATGTATATAATACACACAAGACCAACGCAATCAACTTTTGTAAGAATAAAAACTAGATACGGGCCCGCATATACGTGGGGGGATGTTTTCATTAATTTTTTTTTATTTCTAAAAGAATTTGTTATGTTGTTGTTAATTACAAATTTGTTTTGTGGGTTTGTTGAGAGGTTTTTTTTGTAAAAATATTGTATTACAAATATTATGCATAGTTGTAAAATAAAAAAAAATAGTATGCATAGTTGTAAAATAGCTTCCGGGGATAAATTTTCGGATCAATTTTAACATAAAGTTTTTCTTAGTCCTTCATACATATTACAATTACGTTTGGCAAAGCTAATGGTTGTTGTAAGTCTTCTAGATTCGGACCCGCACGTACGTGCGGAATTGATTTCAAAAACTAAGTTTACTATCCTGTATGCATTATATTATATACATGTGAGGTAATACTTGTAAACATATTTTTTAGGAATCAACATTCATAATCCAAACTTGTACCTGTTTAGTAATAGATTTGTTTTTAGTTCAGTTTATACAAACAGAATAATTAAATTCGTTTTTGTTATAAGTAAAGAAAAAAAAAAAGAGAAAGGTGGTATGTCTATTTCGAGATCTCAGATTCGTCTCATCCCATATATATCATGTTTTCTCATTCATAACTATAGTTTAAATAATAATTTACTGATTTAAAATATTATATTTTATTCCAACAGATTAAAAAATAACTAAAAGATTTGGTATAACATTTATAACCCGAACGTATATCAGTTGGGCATTTGGTACAAATTATTTCATATCTATTACAAATTATTATAAGATTTTAATACTATAGATTAGATAATATATACCTGAAAATTTATAGATTATATTTACTTATTTGGTTTATCATTGTAAGCTCGCAAGTAACCTGAAAAGCTGCGGGTTCACTGGAAAATTAAATAAATCTCGTCCTGTTTTCTTTCTCCCAAAATTTTATTTCGAATTTTAGTTGTCCAACCTTAATTAGTGATGTAAGTATGCATGCTTTGAATTAATTTTGTGCCAAATAGGTAATATAAAAATGAGTTTGGAAAAAGAAAAAAAGCATAATTTAGAGTTTTTTTTCTTAAGAACAATTCTTCTAAACATTTCAGTAATTTATATTACTGAAATTACTGTTGGGTTTTAAACGGCCCAAGGAAAAAAATTCTGTCAAGAACTTTACTTTTTTTTTTCCGTCAATGTCGAGAACCAAAAATTAGAAAGAGAAAGTTTCTCTGAAAGCAATTGGTGAAGACGCATGCGGTTCTTCATCCTTCCTCTATCAGTCAAAGCAAGGCTCATCAGTCATCAACGTTGATCAGGTTCTTACAATTTTATTATTCTCTTGTTTTGTGTATGTTATTAAAGTTTTGAATCGAAGTGTGTTTTTAATTGTTTAGTTTTCTGTAAATTGTTTGTCCAACAAAAAAAAAGAAAAAAAAAATTTTTCTGTAAATTGTTCTCAAACTATAACTATGAGAAACTGAATGACTCAGTGACTTCAACATCTTGATTTTTATTGTTTTCGCAGAATATCATTGTCACCATCACAACTCTTATTTTCTACGATTATTGATCTAGAATACCAAGTCTAGTAAATGATTAAAATTAAATATAAACTTTTTCTTGCAAATCCGATTATGGGTTCTAGGCATAATATTAAAGTGATGCTCGATTTTGTTAAAACTATTCTGATAATAGATGATTTGAATGACCTTTCTAATACACTTTTTTTTTGCCGTCAAATATACTCTCTTACATTGGAAAGAAAGACAAAATCAGTTTCTTTTTTGTCATGTTAATAAGTTAGACAAAAAGCTAAGCAATATGGATCTAGGCAAGAGAAGCATATGCAAGCACCTGCCATTCCATAGAAATAAGAGGTTAGTAATTTAATCCTCGTAACTTCTCATTTGAAAACTAATCAGAATAGATTTGAATTAATACTAAATAAACTTAGACAAAGTAATTTTTGAAAATATAACTCCTACATGTAAACCTTGTGAACCTTATAGTTATATGTACACTGTAGATGGTATCCTTTTCAACATAGAGAATTGATTGAAAATAGCTTCCAAGTTCCAACTATGATCATGATAGCATGCATCTGCCATTGCCTCTTAAATCTGTAATCAAAGAGAAACTTGCAAATCAGAAACATAATTCTTCTCAATTATTTTCCAATCGAGTTTAATCACAAATCTCTCTAATTCTTTGACATTTTTTTCTTCACTCCATCCTAAAATTGAGAAGTTGTGAACAGACATATAGAAGATTAAAACAAAAAACATTTAAAATAAAATTTGTTTCATCTATTATGCTGTTTTTTTTAACTTAGTTTTCTTACACATAAATGATGTATTCTCACATCATCATCATCGAGTATCATCTTCAAGGTTTCTTCTAAGAAAGTTGTATATTGCCTCAAACTGGGTACAATCTTCACTTGTATATTCCAAATCATTGTTTGCAGCCATTTTTTTTGTTTTTTTTTTGGAAAAATTTGTAATTTTAGATGGTTTGCAGTATTCGAGATGAGTTACACCTTCATTACGTCTACTGTATTTATAGTTGTAGGGCATGTTTAAAAAATTATTTTCTAGTATTTAAGATTTAATCATATCGTCTATAATTATAATTGGTAAGTTGCTAAAATTTTATATATAAGAATATTTCGAAATCGTTTAGAATATGGTAATTATCCGAAATTTATGTGTAAATTGTCAAAGATGATATTTTATTAAAGGAATAATTTTTTAAAGGAAAGATATTATAATATTGTAATCTCCTAATCGTAACAATATAATTTGAATTGTTATATGTTACATTAAAGGTTGACATGCTAAATACGTGGGTAGATTTGTGGGAAGATTTGTTTAACTTTAGGAAATATACACTTTAATATCGTGCAATCATATTGTTTGGCTACAATTTTTATTTGTTCTCTTTAAGTTCATCTACACTAAAATATCAATTAATACCTGTTTGGCTCTGATTTTTTGGCTAACCGTAATCCATTTAATATATGTTTACGTGGGTAGATTTGTGGGAAGATTTGTTTAACTTTCGGAAATATACACTTTAATATCGTGCAATCATATTGTTTGGCTATAATTTTTATTTGTTCTCTTTAAGTTCATCTACACTAAAATATCAATTAATACCTGTTTGGCTCTGATTTTTTGGCTAACCGTAATCCATTTAATATATATTTGGCATTTCATGTAATAATTTTTTAGTCTATGTTACTTATTAAAAATGCTTCCCTTTTAATAGTATAGATACCATAGAGAAGAAAGGTAAATCAAATTACAGATATGCAAGTACCACAAGTTAAAAGTTTTATGTTGAAGAAGGCAACATAAATTTTTATACTATAATTTTCTTATGTGAAAAATAATTTTGAATCTAACTTTCTTATATGTTTATTTTTGTGAAATTAAAAGGTAATTACTAAAGAGATTTTTTTCTTTATTTTCAGAAATATAAATAATGGCTACCAAGAAATTTTCAGCTATTATATTACCTTTCCTTATGATATTTACTCTCGTGCTATTGCCCATAACATCAAGTATCCCAATTATTACGTATTGATTTTAGTTCAAAAAATAAGTTTTGAGATGTCCTTAGTAATTTAGTTAAAGTCAGTGAACACAAATATTTGTATTAGTATTGGTCATTTAATTTTAAAATATTAATTTATTTTTATGTACTTATTCTTGCAATTTTTTTTTATAAACATACATAACAGGAAAACGGAAGCCATGTCAGGATTGGAGATATGGATGTAGCAGCAGAGTTGCATGTAATGCAAAGTGCTTATCTCTTGGTTACAAAGGAGGAGACTGTGTAACATTTGCTTTTCCTGTTGTTGCTGCAAAATCAATTTGGAATTTCAAAATGATTCTCCTACTTCTAGTCCGATCATGACAGATTAATCTTCAATTACTACGTATTTTAAATTATATAAATAAAAACATATATTTAAAGATAATTTATTCATATTATTGCCATGATCACATAATTATATTTTTGCGGACATTTTTTTGAGTCATTGATTGTGAGAACTGAAACTAAATTCTCTTTCCGAAGTATTTCTGAACGGAGGAACCTACCACCGTTATAATTCCGAACTAAATCTAGAGACAAAGTGTTGTAGAAAATGAAATGTGTATTATTGCTTCTGAGAAAATTTTTCGACCCCCATTTACAGTCCCCATTCTTTTGTATTTATATCATTCTATTACAATTAATACCAAATCAATTCACTGCGTAATCCTCGCGTCCTAATCAATTCGATTAATTGCGGAAATTTTTGACCAAGTCCGAACTGCGAACTGACTCGAGGGGTACTTATCTCCGCTCCAAACCTTCTATCGAGCTTAGTGGGCCGATCCGAATCATGGCCTTGGCCCATTTTGATGGTTTGGTCTGGGCCTTACTTCGTTATCCCGAGGTGAACAATCGTGGTTACTACAGTTGCCCCCCAAGTCCTCCGAGCTGATTAGCTCG
>NC_025696.1:23347052-23405445 GCF_000633955.1 Camelina sativa
CCCCCCCCATATATCATGATTTGATCGTGGTAATGATGAGATTTGCCTTCCCGAACAAGCTCTAGGGCCCACCGTGAGGCTTAACACGTTATAAGAGAGAAAAAATGAACCGGGACTTCTCGTTTTCCCAGGCAATCATTACTTCATATCGGTTCCGTGTTAAAGGTAACCCTCCCAACTTCTTTCTCGTTTATTCTGAAAATTTGTTATTTGCTCTTTGTGTCTTGCTTTGCTTTCTGCGTTTTGCTTTGCTTTCGCCTCCTTTGTTCTTCGTTACTCGTCGGAAAGCATGTTGCCTCCGAAATCCATGCCGAGTATAGTCACAAAATCTCTAATTCCCGGCGCTTTTGGTCCTCATCAACCGTCGATCCTCTCTGCGAACAGCATGGCCGAGATTAGGGGATCCACCAGAATTCCCCCGGAGATTGAGATTCGATTCCTGGAAGCTCACGAGTCTCTGGAAAACCCACCTCCAGGCTACTGCTCTGCGTTCGAGATCTTTTTCTCTGTGAGCGGACTATCATTCCCACTTCGAGTTGGGCTTTGCACTTCCCCATATGCGCCCGAATTTTGTCCGGACCGTTCTATGTCTTCAGACTCTGGGGGAAGAGTTCGATTACCAGCTGTCCTTAGCTTATTTTCTTCACATCTACACCGTGAAAACGGATCGCACCAAGGGTACTCTTTACGTAAGTCCGCTCTCTGGGCTGAAGGTATTCGATGACCTCCCCAAAAAGGATGAGAAAGTGCGCAAGTCATTCTTCTTCTTTCCAGTTAATGACCTCACCTTCAGACACCTCACGAGCTCGCATGTGTCGAAGTGGACTTCGAAAATTGGTAGCACGGTGTACTTCGTTAGGTACCGACTAGTTTTCAGTTTTTGCTTCTTACCACTTTATTGTTTTTGTTTCAGCCCACTTCGAGCGAGGTTTGCTTTCTCCGACATTCGCAGAGTTCTTTTCGCGGTTCTGTAGCCAAGGTGAAATTGCCTGGGACTCTTTTTTCGTGTGAGAGAATTAGAGAGTCTGGAGCTAGGCTCAGGAGACGTTCTCTCGTTTGTTCTGTCCCTCCCCCTATTTCCGACACTTTGTCAATGGGCTATAGGGAAGAAAGAGCTTTCAAGAAAGAGCTCGAGAATGCTTTGAAGGAAGCGAAGAGGCAAATGGCTGCTGCCCTTGCTGAAGGCAAAGCTTGCAGTCCTGCTAAAAATACTGACTCTTCTGCCCCCGAAGTGAGCAAAGCTTTCGTACCCCTTGCTGGTCCTTTCAAATCCCCCGTGATTGTCATTGCTGACTCCAGCGACGAACCTCGAGAAACTGAGGTTCTCCTCCGACATTAAACAAGGGCCCCATTGAAGTGAGCTCGCAGTGGACCGAGCCATCAAAAAAGAGGAAGGAACCTGAGTCTTCTTCTTCTTCTTGCGAGAAAACCCGAACCCGGACTAATTCGTCGGGGGATGAGCGGGGTAGATCCAGCTCGAGAGATGGAGCACCTTTCTCCAAGAAGAAATCTAGGGATCCCCCAAGTACCAAGGAGTCTGGGGGTTCCTCCGGGAAGCTACCTCCGAAGGAACAGCGTCATTCTCCTCGAGGTAAGCGCGACTCGCGAGATACTTTATTTTTTGTTTTTATAAATTTAAAGTGGAATAACGTTGTTCATGCCGTGCAGCTCCTCCTGCTTCTCCAGCCGACCTAATGAGAAGTTACACCCGACCTGGAGTTCGGGTTCCAGCTTTTGTCGATATGTCCGAGGTCAATTGTGCAAACTTCTTCTGTTTCGCAGATAAAGTCGGCGAGGTTACTGAATATATCTTTTGTTTTTTTTTATTACCCCTTTCTTTTTTAAACTAACAAGTCGTCCCTTCACAGATGATGATCGAGTTTAACAATTAGGTGGCATCTTATGAGGAGCAGCTGTTTGCTTCCCCATCGACCTCCAAAGTGAATCACCTTAAGGAAAGAGTGGCTGACCTCAAACCCAAGTGGCAGAGTTTCGCGAAGTTAGACTTCGGTTTTATTGACTTTCGCGAAGTTTAACTCCGAACTTTCTGATACGAAGTAATACTTCGGTTTAATTGAATTTTGCGAAGTTTAACTCCAGATTTTATGACACGAAGTGAGACTTTGGTTTAATTAATTTTGCAAAGTTTAACTCCGGACTTTCTGATACTAAGTAAGACTTTGGTTTAATTGAATTTTGAAAAGTTTAACTTCGGGTTTTCTGATACAAAGTAAGACTTCGGTTTCTCTGTTACGAGGTAAGACGTTTTTTGAATTTTTGAAGTTAGACTTCGGCTTTTTGATGATGATCAACCATTCTTAATAAAAAGTTAGAGAAAACTACTTTCGATTTTATTAAAAATGGATAGCTGGACTCGAAACGGGCTGCCTACGTACCCTTACCAGGATCAAGCCAACCGTAGTTCGATACAAGATTATTCAAGCTAATTATAGAAACGTTTGAGATGCAAGGAGTTCTAGGATCTCGGGACTGATTTCCCCTTTGAATCTTCCAGCTGATAGACTCTGTTGCGCACTTCGTGAGTGATTTTGTACGGTCCTTCCCAGTTGATTCCCAGTTTCCCCGCGTTGAGCTCTTCGGTGTTCTCTTGGACTTTTCGCAAGACTAAGTCACCGACTGCCAGAGGTCTACCTCGGACCTTGGAGTTATAGTAACGTGCCATGGCGTTCTGATAATTCTGCATCCAAACCAAAGCTCGGTCCCGACGCTCGTCAATGACATCCAGTGTGTCTCGCATAAACTCCTCGTTCTCCGAGGCTCGAAGTGGATTCAGGGTGGTCCGAACTCTGGGTTCTTCGAGTTCAGCTGGGACTACGGAATCAACACCATAGACCAAGGAAAAAGGTGTCTCATTTGTAGCTCGTCGAGGCGTGGTTTGGAATTCCCATTGTACACCTTGCAGTTCATCCGGCCAGCATCCTTTGCGAGAGTCCAATCGTTTTTTCAAATTCGCCAGTATAATCTTGTTCATCGCTTCGGCTTGCCCATTTCCTTGTGGGTAACGAGGAGTTGACTTAATAAGCCGTATTTTCTATTTGGCACAAAACCCTTCGAACTACAAAGAGATGAACTGCGGGCCATTGTCCGTGACGATTTCGTGTGGAACGCCATACCGGTAGATTATGCTCTTTAGCACGAACTACTCTACTTCCTCACTTGTCACTTTTGCGTAAGCCGCTGCTTCAACCTACTAGGAGAAATAATCAGTAAGGGCCAGCACGTACTGAACCCCCGGTCCTCGGTGTAAAGGGCCAATGATGTCCATAGACCACCTCATGAAGGGATAAGGTGGGGACACAGAGGACAGGAGCTCGGTAGGCTGGTGAATTGAAGGAGCATGCTTTTGACATTTTTCACAAGTTCGGGCGTAATCCTCACAGCCAGCAACAATGGTGGGCCAAAAGTACCCCTGCCAGTTGATTTTGAAGGCCATGGTCCAGCCTCCGGAGTGGTTTCCATTGGGCCCATTATGAACAGTTCGCATCAGTGTCACGGGTTCTTCGCCAGCAACACACATTAGATAAGGACCTGTTATAGATGCAATACCGTGGACTGACAGTTTTAAGTTTTCTAGCCGCCCACTTGTCAGCTGGGAGTTTGCCTCGTTCCAAGTAAGCTCAGATTGGGCTCCGCCAGTCTCCTGTCCCCCAATTGTTAGTGTTCGTGTTGCTCAGAATCCTATCAGGTAGGATGGTTCGATCCGGGCATGGTGACCTAGGTATCTCCGGAGTCTGGACTTCCGTACTGGTTTCCTGTTCGTCATAGTCCATATGAGTGACTACCATGGTCGGAGAAATTACTTCGGGTGAGGGGCTGGAAGAAGTTGCGCGAGCTGCTTCTTCGCCGGCTATCTTCTTCCTCATTGTCCTAGTGACGACATGCGAGCTTTCTAATCGTATGATCGGGTACTCGATAACTTTTACTGGGATTATTCTTGTGGTTGTTGGGTCCGAGGTCGAAGCTAGCGATGCCAGGGCGTCCGCAGCTGAGTTTTCACCTCGCAGGATCTTGGTGATTTCTGCCAATTCTTTGGCCGCAGCTAAGTAGGCTTCCATCCGCCCGTCTTTGGTCTCGTACTCTCCCAGAAATTGGTTGGTAATCACCAAATTTTGCCACCAATTCTTTGGCTGCAGCTCAGTAGGCTTCCATGCGCCCGTTCTTGGTCTCGTACTCTCCCAGAAATTGGTTGGTAACTAATTGTGAATCGCGAAAAGCTCGTAGTTTCCGCACACCGATTCCTACAACGAGTCTGAGTCCGGCTAAGAAAGACTCGTTCTCAGCTTCATTGTTGGATGCGTTGAAGGCTAAGCGGAACGATTGCTCAATCACTTCGCTGGTGGGAGAAACAAGGCGAACTCCAATTTTTGCCCCTGTTTTGGAAGATGCGCCATCCACGTGTAGAGTCCATGGGACATCCATGTTATCTTCAACCGAACTAGCGAGTGGGAGGTCTATAAGGAAATCTGCTAGGACATGTGCTTTTGTGCAAGTTCGAGTTCGAAATTCGATGTCGTACTCATTAAGTTCCACTGACCACTTGGCCAATCTACTGGACTGGCTCGGGCTGTGGAGCACCGTCCGAAGCGGCTGCGTTGTTAGGATAACAATCGAATGAGACTGAAAGTATGGCCGCAGCTTCCTTGCTGAAATCATAACTGCTAAAGCCATTTTTTCCATCATCGGGTACCTAGACTCGGCTCCGGTGAAAGACTTACTGATGTAAAAGATTGGCTTCTGCTCCCCCCTTTCTTCGCGAACTAAAACTCCGCTTACTGCGCTTGTGGAAACGGCTACATAAAGGAAGAGAGGTTTGTGATGTGACTGTATTTTGTAGGATTTTAACCATAGTTTTTACACTTGTTTTGAGTCTTTTGTTAGGTCCAAGTGTGCTTTTAGAGTCTTTTTAGTCTTTTGTAAGTCTCTACAGGTTCTAGGTCACTTTGGAAGGAAACTGAGTGTTTTAAGGATGAAAACAAGCATCTGAAGCCAATTTGGTGAAGACTGATTGGACTAGCAAGCAGATGAAACAAACAGAGAAAATCATCCAGGATCTGCTGATCCGCATTCAGGATCGACAAGTCCTGTACCCGAAGCAACTTTTCCTTATTCGTTTAAACCAACTTTTAGGGTTTTATTTTGATATTTAAGTTAGAGGCTCGGCCTCCAGAGACCTAAGCTTTATTTTTCTGAGACTATTCTGTATTGAAGCTTTGGGAGAATATCTCCTATCCATTCTAACCCTTTGGAGAAGAATTCTGAACCCTTTTATTTCTCTTTGCAATTCAAACATGTTTGATTTTCTGTTCTTTGATTTCCATGTCTGAGTAGTTTTATTGTTGGATTTCGGGTTTCAAAAGGGGTTTTATGATTCTCTAAACTTAGGTTGCTAGATTTGGGATTGAGCTATTGTGTTCTTCCTCTATTGTTGTTCTTAATGCTTAAACTAGATTAGCTACCTAGTTTATGATTGTAGGTTTAATTCATCTAGGCATCAAAAGTGTTGTTGAATTACTTGAAATGAACATAGGTGAGCAAGGTGATCTTTAGCCAACGAAAGTTGAAGTTAAGGCACCTTGTGAACAAAATTAAACTTGAACTTATTGCTCGCTAGGATTGCTAGATTCAAACGACGGTTTAGAGTTTAATCAATTCCTTGCATAGATAACTAATACTGCGACAGTAGGTTAGTTGTACATTCGAGATTTGAGTTCAAGAACGGTATCTAATGCTTTCCCAATTTATCATATGAATTAGTGGTCATAACTCCTAATAGATTCCCAACGCCCAATGCTTTTATTTATTGAGTTAAAACACTCTTTCATTTACTCCTTTGTTAGTGACTTTCAAACACAAACTTCTTTTGTCTTAGCTATATTTGATCTTGATAATTTCATAGTGCAATTGCTTGGTCTCTATGGATTCGATCCTGAAGTGTTACAACGATACCACTAGATCGTGGTGGAGTACACATTAGGTTTTAATTGACCTCTGATCAAATTGGCGTCGTTGCCGGGGACCAAAACGTTGCCTTTGAGATTCTAGATTTAAATTTAGTCTAAGATTTATTTTATTTTTATTTACTAATTAGTTCTTTTGTTCTTTCTCTTGTGTTTTAGGTGCATGCAAACAAGAAGCCACAAGCCTACTGATTTGCGTAATCTGCGAAACGTAGAGTTAGCCCTACTTGAACGAGAAAACAGAAAAGCGAAAGCTAAAGCTGGCAAGATGGAGGATGGACAGAATCCAGATGGTCATCAGCCTAACCCTCAGGAGGTTATTGTTCCACCACCTCCCCCAGCTCCACAATTTCAGGCTCCACGAGAGCAAAATGCGGCTGAGCTGAACCCACCAGCAAGACGAGCCACCTTGAGCGACGAAGATGCTCACAACAGGCTATTTGCGAATCGGTCTGCGATTCAACCTCCTGCTCCTGCGAGACAAGACTACGAGATTAAGCATAGTATCATCAATTTGGTTCTGAATCGCGTGTTTCATGGACTAGCCTCAGAGAGCCCTATGGACCATATTGAAGCTTTTGAGAGATTGGCTAGTACGACAAGGTCTAATGGAGTTCCATATGATTACCTCATGTTGACTTTGTTCCAATTCTCTTTAGGAGATAAGGCTTTGAGATGGCTAAATCTCTTTGACCGAGGATCACTTACCACTTGGGATCAGTGTAGAGCAGCGTTTTTAAACCACTTGGGATCAGTCTCTGTGTAAATGAAAGTCGAAAAAAGAATCCAAGAATCACACAAAATGAAATAAAACTAAATGCAATATTATTTACAAAGGTTGGATGAATTTGGTACCTCATGGGTTGGTGAAGAAGGAGGTTGTAGCAGCCTCCATACTCGCCAACGTGTAGCCAGGGTTGTCACCAGCTTCAGCAGGTGCCAGTATTTGCTCATCAGAGAGCTCGGTGATATGCACGGACGACTTGCTCGGACCAGCATCTGAGGGGTTGATCGTGGGGGCATCCTGTAGATCATCGGGTAGGACATAAGGTAATACGATGGGTATGGTGGAAGAGGTCCAGAGTGATCACCGTATAGCCACTCGCAGGGTGCATCGAATATGGCATCGTGTATGGCATATGGTAAGGCGGAGGGAAAAGTTTTGAGTAATCACCCAATTGTGTGCTCGATGGGTGCATCGGATAGGGCATCGTGTATCCCATCAGGTTAGGCATCAGATAGGCGTCTGAATAGCTTCTCCGCAATACTTCAGGTCTTGTGACATCCTCCTCACCTTGGGTCTCGTAGGATGATGCTCTGTGAGGTTCTGGAGGTGTCAGTCCTCGAATTCCTCCTAGCGGTTCGCTTCTCCCCATCCATGTTGGTGCATATGCCGAGGTAGGAACTGAGGCACAACTTTCCTTGTCTTGCAGTTCCTTGATCTGACCTCCCATCATCTTCACTGAGCCGGTAAGATCTTTCACGTTTCTCACCAGAAACTTGTTCATCCTCTTCAGCCATCCGATCCTTTTGTGGGCTTCCCTCACTCCAACAGGTTGCTTTTGAGAGCAAACACACTCCTCAAAGTCATAATCATCCGGGCTGTCTCCCTGTCCTCGCCCAGTTGGTTCTCTCTCTTCAGCTTCAGATTCCTCCTCCGGATTGTACAGCTCCTCCAAAGGTGGTGTGAAGTCGATGTTGTCCCCTAGCCGGACCTTGGTGCACATTACATTGGGCAGGATTATTTGGGCGGCTGCAGCAGTTGGATGGACAAACTTGAAGAGCAGCATGTTGTTTGGCTTCTCATAAGCCAGGTATCTCGCCAGTGTGAGGTAGTCGATGTCCAGCCATCTCGGATCGTGTACCACTCTCTTCAAAGGTACATCACAAGCCACCAAAATTGGTTTAACCAGTCCTCCAATGGATATCTCCCCGCCCCCTTCTCTTCTCTTTATAGCCCATGACTTGAGGTAAAGGAACTGATCGAGCAGCACAAAGACCATACTAGTATCCGCAACATCTCCAACTATCAGTGTACCATCCCTAGCATTGTCTAGAACTCCACACAAGGCAATGTCTAGCAGCTGGAGCTCATGGTCATTCACATTCCCAGTCTCCTTTCTAGCAAAAAGAGTGCAGGCGAGGGACTTGTGAGAATACCTCAAAACAAGGCTCCTTATTTGAGCAGACTTTGAGCTTGTAGACTTGTAGGAGAGCTTGTCTCCTATTGTCAGCAATAGGGACTTCATTTCCTCCTTGCTCACTTCCATGCCTTCTCCAAACCCAGCCTTGAAACCATACAGCTTCTCCATCTCCTTGAAAGTAAGCTGATACTCCTTGTTTCGCAGGGAGAAGGTGATGAACCCGATCCCCCCATCGGGTAGTAGGGTCGGGTGGTCCTCAAAGTAGTGCAACCTCAGTGTTGAGAGAAAGTGGACCGTCTCCTCCTCATAAGCTTCAACGTTGGCTCGCATCATCTGGCCCAGGTGGCACATGTCGAACAGAAACTCGACATCTTTTGCGATTCCCAACTGCTTCATCGTTTCTCGGTGAGGATAGTGGGTACCAACGAAACACATCTTGCAGAAAACATTGAAGAGCTTGGCCGGAGTCTCCACCTCTTTCTGCTTCAATCTCCGCGAGGCTTGGTGTGTGCGTCTCTCTGCTCCTCCTCTTGGTCACGGTTCTCCTCCTATGTGTCTTGATCTTCTTCTTCAGCCGCTATCTCAGCCACTTTCTCAGCCTTCTCAGAAGCTGGTCTCTTCCCTCTTGCAACCACAGCTCTGCTCCTTAACCGCGAGGTTTGGATCTCCTCTGGCTATCCTCCACCAGAATCAGAATCGATCTCCATGGGGTCGGTAATAGTTCTCTCGGATGTAGACAGGTCCCTACGTCAAGGAGATCGGCGAACAGCACTCGCCACCGGACTTGGTGAGCGAACTCGGTGGTCTACACGATCGGTTGCTCGAGCACCGGATCGGGTTGAGCATCGGGTTGGAGAAGCGAAAAGTTCAGCCAACGGTTGGGAATGAGGAACGTCTCCTCTTCCTTGGGATTCCGGATCGGGTTGAGCATCGGGTTGGAGAAGCGAAAAATCCAGCCAACGGTTGGGAATGAGGAACGTCTCCTCTTCCTTGGGATTCTCGAGGTTTGACGGCATCACCTCTGGTTCTAGCAGCGGCGGAGGTTGATCTTCTTCCCTTCCTTTGGTAGGTTTTCATGTTTGGTTCCATTATCGAATCCATGAGAAGAAAGAAAAGCTAAACTTCGAGATTAATAGGGTTAGTTCTCGAAAAATCAAGGAGTCTCGATTCCCTTGAGAGAAAATAGAAAGTAGGAAAACAAAAAGCTTTTATGGTTGAGAGACTTATCGGTTTGTGCTGAAGAGGGAGAAGGGTTTTAATCCCTTTAAATAGAGTAGGGTTAGCAGCTTGGGCTTCACCGAGAGTGGGCTTGGTTTGTGGAATTTGGACTCCACTCGCCACCCGAGTAGGAACGCGATCAGGCGCCTTGAGTATGGTGTCGGGTTGAGCCTCGAGTTCCTCAAATTTTTCTTTTTCACTTTTCCCCTTTTTTTTATAAATAAATATGCAAAAATAGAAAATCAGGTAGAATAAATAGATAAAACTTAAAACAAAATAAAGGATACCTTTGGGATTTCCTCCCAAATGAGCTTGTTTTAAATCACTAAGCTTGACTCTTCATGCTCTTTAAACATGGGAATTAAGAGGGAGAGGTTCTGGAATCCTCTCCACTGTAGCAGGCTGATTCGATGGATTCTCCAAGTCTTGTCCAGGTTCCACAGCAAATGTGGTGTTGACTTCTTCAAGATGTTTGACTTTTCTCTACTTTGTCTTGGTGGAAAAATCTTGACCATCAATAGTTGACCTCGTAATTCCCTTCTTGACATCAAACTCCATCTTGAAGTGCTCCCCATGCTCAATTCTTATCTTGCCCTGCTTCACCTCAATCACTGCACCTACTGTTGCCAAGAACGGTCTCCCTGGGATCAGTGGATCGTCTGGTTCCTTATCCATATCAAGGATCATGAAATCAGTAGGGACTTCCACCCTTCCAATTCTGAGAGGCAAATTTTCCAGGATCCTAGTCGGATGTCTGATTGTTCTATCAGCTAGAACCAAATACAGACTACTCTGCTGAAACCCAACTTGTTGGCAACTAACAGTGGCATGATGCTGACTGAGGCTCCTAGGTCACAAAAGCAATTTTTGAAAATCCGAAGTCCCATCGAGCATGGAAAAGTAAAAGAGCCAGGATCTTCCAATTTCTCCTCGATTCGCAGCTCAGGATCTAAACACACTCCACTCCAGAGAATCTCATACCCAATCTCCTTGACAGCTTCCTTAACCTCAATCTCCAGCTGAGCTGCATCCTTGGCGATTTCCTCTTGAAGTTCATGTGGTGGCAAAATTTTAGGAGGTGGAGCTTTACGCTTGGCCATACGCTCTGCAAGCGCCTCGAGTTGGATGTCAAAACCAGCATTGAACCTTTCCTCTAGTTCCCCTTCTATTGCTACAAATAGTTGAGGTTGATCTGTCATCTGAACATCTACTCAATGTATCATCCGATCACCATCATCGGGTACGTCATTGGGTTCTGCCTCGGGTGGTTCTTTGGTTTGTGATTCTCGAACCAGTGTTCGATCATCAACTCGATCAGTCTCCTCGGGTGAAGGCTCGGGTTCATACTCGGATATGTAGTACTTGGCCTCATTTATCTCATAGTGATCCATATCCTCCCCATCTTGAACATCACTGTCCTCAGTGAGGTAATCCTCATAGTCATCATCAAGGAATATGGCTTGGGCAGTGGCATAATCCTTAGGGTTCTGAACTGCTTTACCTAGAAGCTGGTTGATCTTTGGAGGTGGTTGGTTGTTGTGGTGGCCTTCAAGGTACCTCAGCTTAGTATTGAGCAAATCATACTTGGCAGTCAAGTCATTGTATCCAGAACCGATCTTGTTGCTCATCTCCGCAAATCATTTTGCAGTGTCCATAGCAGCGAATGCCTGATTTTGAATCATCTGCTGAATTAGGCCGCGTAGGTCGGCTTCTTGTGATTGGTGCTGCAGGCCTTGTTGTTGTTGGAATCCAGGTGGTGCAATGGGTAATTTTCAGAATACTACTGCTTAGTGGCATTACCTTGATTGTATTGAACAAAAGGCTTATGTTGGACCTGGTTCCCTTGAACTGCTAATGGGTAGGTTTGGTCTTGAGGATTGACAACATTCGGGTTACGGTAAGACAGATTCGAATTCGGCTTGTAGTTATTGTACCCTTTGTTGTAACCTCCTTGGTTGTTGATGTTGTTCACATCCTCTATTTGAACATTCTCCCCATATTGTTGTAAAAACTGCTCTTCCTCTGATATTGCATGAACATGCTGCTGCTGGTTGATTAGTTTATCGAGCTTGTCATTGAGGGCATTCATGTGATGAGACCATGGACAGCTCCACTCAACCACACGAACTTGAGGAGCAGCTTGAACCAGAGGAAGAACCGGAGGACCAGCTTGAACCAGAGGAAGCACCGGAGGAACAGCTTGTACCAGCAGAAGCATCGGAGGAAGCACTGATTGTCCCGGCGGGTCCTATAACCAGGTCACGGTCCAAGAGGTTCAACCAAGTCATCACTGGACTACTCAAGGAGCTGAACAAGAACCAAGAAGACGTGGCTCAAACCACTATGACTTTGCTCACAGCTCAAGGTGCTCGGTAAAGGGTAAAGTGTTACTTTGGTGCTCTTTTTCCCTTGGTCAAGTTTTGTCCCATTGGGTTTTCTTGACAAGGTTTTTAATGAGGCCTAAGTAACATTTTCAAGCCCCTTTGCCAGCCCAATTCGTGGTCCAAGGTTCCCCACAAAGGGTTTGGCCCATTTTCTATCTCTTTCTCATTCAAACTTTGCATTTATTGCTTTGTAATTTCCAAGACTTTGTGCATGAGCTTGCATGAGTGTGGACTCTTGCATGAGCTCCACCTCTTCTCTTCTAGATCCTTCTCCTTCGTTCCCCTTCTCCTATTTAAAGACCTTGTATCTCTCATTTGTTTCTCATCAAACATTTTAATCAAAAACCTTTCTTTTACTTGTTTGATCTGAGAAGTGTGTAATATCTTCTCAACTTGTTTTCTTCTTAGTGTGTCATATCTAAGTTGAACTCGAGCCTGAAGTCTAAGAGATTTTCATCTCTCTTGGAAGTTCACTTCAATCCCCCTTTCTATCCGCTGCATCATTTCACCATTCCATCTCTTTCAATCCGCTGCATGATCAACCCCCTTCACCTTCCATTTGTCCGATCTATTGCATCTTTGGTCTCTTGATCTTCATCAGTCCGATCCATCTCCTTCAAAGCCTTGCGAGTGTGTTCTTGGGAGCAGATTCCTCACCAGGAGTCTATCATGTGGTATCAGAGCAACCACTCTGCAATCAGGTTTTGAATTCCAATCGTCACTTTTCTTTTATTTTCAGTTCTGTCGTTCATCTTGCGAGAGTTTTATAAAATGTTTTACTCGTTCAAAAATTATAAACTCAACTGTTTTAGAACCAAGAACGAGGATAGTATTTTTGAAAATTGATTTGACAATTTTTGGATTCGTTTTCATAATTTTCCAGATCTGTTTTCATTTACGTGTTTTTAGAACTATTTACTGGTGGATCTTTGTTTTTCTTTTCAGGTACCATGGTGACATCAGAAGAGGTAGAGTCATCTACATCTAGTCTTGAAAGGAAGATCCTTAAGTCAGTCACCGCAGCTATGACAACCATGCTTGATGCTAGACTTGGCGTTCTGCACTTGAATCAACCAAACCCGGAAGCAAATCAGCGTCAAAGGCAGAACCAGGAGGAACCAAGGCAAGACGACGAAACCAGGCGGTACTATAGCCACGGTTCTTCACACAGCAGTCAGCGGAGGCGTCGACGTGAACGTCCAGTACCAAGAGATCCGTTAGGAGGTCTTAAGTGCAAGATCCCAGCCTTTCACGGAACCAGCAACCCGGATACCTACTTGGAGTGGGAACAGAAAATCGAGTTAGTGTTTGTTTGTCAAGAGGTCACCGAGGTCAACAAAGTTAAACTTGCCGCAACCGAGTTCTACGACTATGCTCTAAGTTGGTGGGATCAGCTTGTTACCAGCCGCAGACGTACCGGAGACATGCCGATCGATACATGGAACCAGCTGAAAACCGTCATGCGAAGGAGATTTGTGCCGAGTTATTATCACCGCGATCTTCATCAACGTTTGAGGAACTTAGTTCAAGGAAGCAAGACTGTCGAAGAGTACTTCAAGGAAATGGAAACCCTATTGCTAAGAGCTGATGTTCATGAAGATGGAGAAACTATGATGTCGCGATTCATGGGAGGTCTCAACCGCGAAATCCAAGACCGTCTAGAAACCCACCATTATGTGGAAATTGAGGAGATGCTTCACAAAGCTGTCATGTTCGAACAGCAAATCAAGAGGAAGAACTCTCGATCCAGCTACAGCACCGCTAAGACCAGCTACAGCTCAGGAAAGTCAAGTTATCAAAAGGAGGACAAGCCCGGCTACCGGAAGGATTACAAGCCATTCGTCAAGCCAAAGCCATTTGAGTCAGACCCGAAAGGTAAGGGTAAGGAAGTGATCACGAGGACAAGGGATATTCGTTGCTTTAAGTGTCAAGGACTTGGGCATTACGCAAGCGAATGTGTCAACAAAAGGATCATGGTTCTTAAAGATAATGGCGAGGTAGAGTCTGAAGAAGAGCGTTCGGAAAACGACTCTGTGGAAGAGGGTTTGGAAGCCCCAGCTAAAGGAGAGCTGCTTGTTGCTAGGAGATCGTTGAGTGTTCTAACCAAATCAGAGGAGCAAGCGCAAAGGGAAAACTTGTTCCACACGCGATGTATTGTCAAAGACAAGGTATGTAGCTTGATTATTGATGGTGGAAGTTGTACTAACGTTGCAAGCAGGACTATGGTGGAAAAGCTTGGCTTAGAAGTGCTCAAACATCCAAAACCATATGCGCTTCAATGGCTCAACGAAAAAGGTGAGATGTCCGTTAAGGAGCAAGTCAAGGTGCCGCTTTCTATTGGTAAGTATCAGGACGAAATCATGTGTGACATACTTCCGATGGACGCTAGCCACATTCTTCTTGGACGTCCATGGCAATCAGACCGACAAGTTCACCATGATGGCTTCACCAACCGACACACCTTTGAACACAATGGCCGCAAGACGACTCTCATTCCCATGACGCCGCATGAGGTCTATCTAGATCAGCTTAGCATGAAACAACGAACCGCCAAACAAACTGAACCAACCGATAACAAGGGTAAGAGCAAGGTAAGTCATAATAGTTTGCTATTTGTTTATAAAGAAACTCTTGCTTGTTCTACTAACCCCGAACCGGTGCTACCGAGTAAAGTTGAGTTGGTTTTGCAAGAATATAATGATGTGTTTCCGGAGGATAATCCCATTGGTCTGCCACCAATCCGAGGGATCGAGCATCAAATCGACTTTGTGCCGGGAGCCGCTTTACCAAACCGACCAGCTTACCGCACCAACCCAACCGAAACCAAGGAGCTTGAAAGACAAGTGAACGAGCTGATGGACAAAGGACATATTCGAGAAAGCATGAGTCCATGTGCCGTTCCAGTGTTGCTAGTACCTAAGAAAGATGGGAGTTGGCGAATGTGCGTGGACTGCCGAGCCATCAACAACATAACGGTTAAGTATCGCCATCCTATCCCTAGATTAGATGATATGCTTGATGAATTGCATGGCTCTAGCATCTTTTCTAAGATTGATCTTAAAAGTGGATATCATCAAATCCGTATGAAAGAAGGTGATGAGTGGAAAACGGCTTTTAAAACCAAACAAGGGTTATATGAATGGTTAGTCATGCCGTTTGGGTTAACTAATGCGCCTAGCACTTTCATGAGATTGATGAATCATGTCCTTAGGAAGCATATTGGTGTATTTGTTGTGGTCTATTTTGATGACATTTTGGTTTATAGCAAGAACTTAGAAGATCATGTCATGCATCTTAGACTTGTTTTGGATTTGCTTCGCAAGGAAAAGCTTTATGCGAACTATAAGAAGTGCACCTTTTGCACAGATAATCTTGTTTTCCTAGGCTTTGTTGTGAGTGCAGATGGAATCAAGGTTGATGAGGAGAAAGTCAAGGCAATCAAAGATTGGCCAAGTCCTACAAATGTGAGCGAGGTGAGGAGTTTTCACGGCTTAGCAGGATTCTACCGACGGTTTGTCAAGGATTTTAGCACTATTGCCGCACCGCTTACGGAGGTCATCAAGAAGGACGTTGGTTTCAAATGGGGCTGCACAAGAAAATGCATTCCAGGCTTTGAAAGAGAAGCTCACTAATTCCCCTGTTTTAATTCTTCCAAATTTTATGAAAACTTTTGAAATTGAGTGTGATGCCTCAGGGATAGGTATTGGAGCTGTTTTGATGCAGGATCATAAGCCCATAGCTTTCTTCAGTGAGAAACTTGGAGGAGCTACACTCAATTATCCGACCTACGACAAAGAGCTTTACGCTTTGGTCCGAGCGCATTATCTCGCAGGTATGTTTTGCTTACTTCTTTGGATGCAAGATTGCTTGGTTTTGAGTAAATAAAGGACTTATATGCTGATGATTCTGATTTTAGCAAAATATTTAAATCTTGTGAGAAGTTTGCTTTTGGGAAATATTATCGCCGNCCTTTTGCACAGATAATCTTGTTTTCCTAGGCTTTGTTGTGAGTGCAGATGGAATCAAGGTTGATGAGGAGAAAGTCAAGGCAATCAGAGATTGGCAGAGTCCTACCAATGTGAGTGAGGTGAGGAGCTTTCATGGCCTAGCAGGGTTCTACCGACGGTTTGTCAAGGACTTCAGCACTATTGCCGCCCCACTCACGGAAGTGATTAAAAAGGAAGTTGGTTTCAAATGGGAAGCTGCACAAGAAAATGTATTCCAGGCTTTGAAAGAGAAGCTCACTAATTCCCCTGTTTTAATTCTTCCAAATTTTATGAAAACTTTTGAAATTGAGTGTGATGCCTCAGGGATAGGTATTGGAGCTGTTTTGATGCAGGATCATAAGCCCATAGCTTTCTTCAGTGAGAAACTTGGAGGAGCTACACTCAATTATCCGACCTACGACAAAGAGCTTTACGCTTTGGTCCGAGCGCATTATCTCGCAGGTATGTTTTGCTTACTTCTTTGGATGCAAGATTGCTTGGTTTTGAGTAAATAAAGGACTTATATGCTGATGATTCTGATTTTAGCAAAATATTTAAATCTTGTGAGAAGTTTGCTTTTGGGAAATATTATCGCCGTGAGGGTTACTTGTTCTTTGAAAATAAACTTTGTGTGCCTCACTCTTCTTTGAGAGAATTATTTTTAAGGGAAGCACATGGAGGTGGTCTAATGGGTCACTTTGGAGTTGCTAAGACTTATAAGGTGATGCAAGAACATTTCCACTGGCCGCACATGAAACGAGATGTTGAACGACTTTGCGAACAGTGTGCGACTTGTAAACAAGCTAAGGCTAAGGTTCAGNTCAAGGACTTCAGCACTATTGCCGCCCCACTCACGGAAGTGATTAAAAAGGAAGTTGGTTTCAAATGGGAAGCTGCACAAGAAAATGCATTCCAGGCTTTGAAAGAGAAGCTTACTAATTCCCCTGTTTTAATTCTTCCAAATTTTATGAAAACTTTTGAGATTGAGTGTGATGCCTCAGGGATAGGTATTGGAGCTGTTTTGATGCAGGATCATAAGCCCATAGCTTTCTTCAGTGAGAAACTTGGAGGAGCTACACTCAATTATCCGACCTATGACAAAGAGCTTTATGCTTTGGTCCGAGCCCTACAAACGTGGCAACACTATCTCTGGCCGAAGGAGTTTGTCATTCATACTGACCACGAGTCTCTTAAGCACCTCAAGGGACAACAAAAGCTCAACAAACGTCATGCGCGGTGGGTCGAATTCATAGAAACTTTTCCATATGTGATTAAGTACAAAAAAGGTAAGGATAATGTCGTTGCCGACGCATTATCTCGGAGGTATGTTTTGCTTACTTCTTTGGATGCAAGATTGCTAGGTTTTGAGCAAATAAAAGACTTGTATGCTGATGATTCAGATTTTAGCAAAATATTTCAATCTTGTGAGAAGTTTGCTTTTGGAAAGTATTATCGGCATGAGGGTTACTTGTTCTTTGAAAATAAACTTTGTGTGCCTCACTCTTCTTTGAGAGAATTATTTTTAAGGGAAGCACATGGAGGTGGTCTAATGGGTCACTTTGGAGTTGCTAAGACTTATAAGGTGATGCAAGAACATTTCCACTGGCCGCACATGAAACGAGATGTTGAACGACTTTGCGAACGGTGTGCGACTTGTAAGCAAGCTAAGGCTAAGGTTCAATCCCACGGTTTGTATACCCCTTTACCTATTCCTTTGCATCCTTGGACTGATATATCTATGGATTTTGTGGTTGGATTGCCTAGGACTAGGGCTGGTAAGGATTCTATTTTTGTGGTGGTTGATCGCTTTTCTAAAATGGCGCATTTCATTCCTTGTCATAAAACTGATGATGCATCTCATGTTGCTAGCTTGTTCTTTAAGGAAGTTGTTCGTTTGCATGGCATACCTAAGACCATAGTTTCTGACCGTGATACTAAGTTCCTTAGTTATTTTTGGAAAACTTTGTGGTCTAAGCTAGGAACTAGATTGCTTTTCTCTACTACATGTCATCCGCAAACAGATGGTCCAACTGAAGTTGTCAATAGAACCTTGTCTACATTGTTGCGTGTGCTTATCAAAAAGAACCTTAAGACTTGGGAGGATTGCTTGCCGCATGTAGAATTTGCTTATAATCATTCTATGCATTCTGCGACTAAGTTTTCTCCATTTGAAATTGTTTATGGGTTCAACCCCACTTCTCCTTTGGATCTAATGCCTTTACCTTTGAGTGTGAGAACAAGTCTTGATGGCAAGAAAAAGGCCGATTTAGTTAAACAGGTTCACAAAAAGGCTAAGGAGAATTTGGAGGCCCGGACGAAGCTGTATGAGAAATATGCAAACAAAGGGCGTAGAGAGGTCATCTTCAATGAGGGTGATCAAGTGTGGGTTCATCTTCGGAAGGAGCGTTTCCCGGAGGAGCGAGCATCCAAGCTAATGCCGAGGATTGATGGACCATTCACAGTGCTCAAAAGAATCAACAACAATGCCTACCAACTCGACCTCCAAGGTAAGTACAAAGTTAGTGGCAGTTTCAACGTTTCTGATCTTCTTCCTTATTGTGCAGATAATTCGGATTTGAGGTCAAATCCTTTTCAAGTGGGAAAGGATGATGAGACCATGGACAGCTCCACTCAACCACACGAACATGAGGAGCAGCTTGAACCAGAGGAAGCACCGGAGGAGCAGCTTGTACCAGCAGAAGCAGCGGAGGATGCACTAATCGTTCCGGCGGGTCCTATAACAAGGTCACGGTCCAAGAGGTTCAACCAAGCTATCAGTGGACTACTCAAGGAGCTGGACAAGAACCAAGAAGACATGGCTCAAACCACTATGACGTTGCTCACAGCTCAAGGTGCTCGGTAAAGGGTAAAGTGTTGCTTTGGTGCTCTTTTTCCCTTGGTCAAGTTTTGTCCCATTGGGTTTTCTTGACAAGGTTTTTAATGAGGCCTAAGTAACATTTTCAAGCCCCTTTGCCAGCCCAATTCGTGGTCCAAGGTTCCCCACAAAGGCCTTGGCCCATTTTCTATCTCTTTCTCATTCAAACTTTGCATTTATTGCTTTGTAATTTCCAAGACTTTGTGCATGAGCTTGCATGAGTGTGGACTCTTGCATGAGCTCCACCTCTTCTCTTCTAGATCCTTCTCCTTCGTTCCCCTTCTCCTATTTAAAGACCTTGTATCTCTCATTTGTTTCTCATCAAACATTTTAATCAAAAACCTTTCTTTTACTTGTTTGATCTGAGAAGTGTGTAATATCTTCTCAACTTGTCTTCTTCTTAGTGTGTCATATCTAAGTTGAATTCGAGCCTGAAGTCTAAGAGATTTTCATCTCTCTTAGAAGTTCACTTCAATCCCCTTTTCTATCCGCTGCATCATTTCACCATTCCATCTCTTTCAATCCGCTGCATGATCAACCCCCTTCACCTTCCATTTGTCCGATCTATTGCATCTTTGGTCTCTTGATCTTCATCAGTCCGATCCATCTCCTTCAAAGCCTTGCGAGTGTGTTCTTGGGAGCAGATTCCTCACCAGGAGTCTATCATCATGTCTCTCTTGTACTTGGTATCTTCCTCTCTAGTAGATCGCACAGTGTGATCGTATTCCTCATTATAATGCCCATCAGACTGAGCCAAGTTCTCCACTAGGTCCCAACCTTCATCAACATCCTTGTTGAGGAAGTTACCATTGCTTGCGGTGTCCAGCAACATCCGTATCCTGGGGACCACTCATCTATAAAGTGTACTTAGCAATGAAGCATTGCTGAAGCCATGATGAGGACATCTGGTAGTGTACCCCTTGAAATGTTCCCAAGCTTCACTGAACGTCTCATTGTTCTTCTGAACAAAGCTGGAAATATCATTTCGCAGCCTTGCGGTTCTGGAGTTGGAGAAGAATTTGGCCAGAAACGCCTTCTTGCACGCTTCCGAAGTGGTGATGGACTCCTTCGGGAGTGATTTCTCCCAGATATGTGCTTTGTCTCCCAAAGAGAATGGGAAAAGCTAGAGTTTGAATCCATCGTCACTAACTCCATTTATCTTGGTGAGACTACATAGCCTATCAAATTCATCCAGATGATCCAATGGGTCCTCCATTGGCAATCCATGAAACTTGTTGCTTTGTATCATTTGGATGAGACTACTCTTGATCTCAAAATTGTTGTTCTGGAAAGCAGGTGGTACAATGCCATTCCTTCGAGTATGAGTAGATGGAGCATCCCTGCTCCGATGTAGGTCCTTGCTTGAGGAGCTAGTGGACCATTTTCATTGTTCATTGTCTCCTCAATTGTTGGTGGTTGCGGTTGTTGAGCTTGTTGTTGACGAAGTAACCTTGGTCTGTCGATGTTGTCCATGAAAGGACTCAATTATTGGTTACCCTCGGATCACATTTGCATGCACAAGCAGGTGACCGAGTGTGTACACGAGGGTCAACCCAATCCAAGTGATCGAGTGACGGGTCGGGTGGGTATTTGGGTTGTACCTGAAATGCAAAACGGACGAACATGAAAGCAAACAAGTCAGATTTCGAACCAATGTAGATAACAGAACTTGATATAGCAAGTGCTAAAATCCTAAACGTAGCAAAATTAAATTTAACCAAATGGCAACAACGCCAAATTGATAAGCGGATTTCCCCCAGGGTATCAATTCCCTATGCAGTTGTAGTACAAAGGGTTATCAATCCAAATGGTTGTTTATGCTAGCAGGTAGGATGCAATCAGAACAATGCAAGTCAAGCCAAGCAATAATGGGGTTTTGTCTAACAATTCTAAAATAATAAAAGAAAAGAATATAAACAAGAAACCACACGACCTAAGCACTCGATGCAAGAGTTAAAGTACAGGATCGGGTGGGGTGATCGAGTAAGCAAAGAAGGTATGAACAACTCGATGGGTTACTCGAAGCAGGTGATCAAGTAATGAAATAAAATGCAAGCAAATAAAATACGAAAGCTTCTAAGGATGGGGTAATCGACTCCTAAGTGTTCCTGACCAATATAGATGTTTTACATGCCTCAAGCAAATATACCCTAGACAATGAATCTCTAAAACCTTGTTAAAACACTCTCGTGATAGAAACAATTAACCTTGATCACTCCCCTACCCAACTCTCTTTGGAGAAACATGACCAAGCAGGCAATAAGAACCGATTCATTATTGTCAATAAACCCCTTACTCATCAAATCTCTTAGGCTAAGTGAGTAAATCTCTAGCATCGATTGATTCAAGCATTTCATCTATACCTCTCGGTGGTAAAACACCTTAGATCTAATCTCACCCTCTCGGTTTCTTGATAGCATTAAGAACACCGACCTAGAAGGGAATCTATAAAACATATACAATCAAACTAAGACATCCTAAACGATCAAGAACACAAAATCATCTATCCTATCCCTAGAAACTTTACTACACTACTCGGAAATAATTACAAGAAACATAAAAGCATATATGAAAGAAAATTGCATTGTATTAAAAGATAGAGTAGAGAATAAAGAGTGCAAAGTAGAAATCTAAAGAAATAACAAAAAGATATGAAATAAATCCTAACTAAAGTGAAAAGTGTTTTGAGTCGCTTTAGATCTCTCTCAGATGCTCTCGCTCTCTGGTTTGAGGGTCTGCGGCGTGCTCGTTTGCGAGGAAGAAGAGGGGGGTTTATATATGAAAACCCCTTTGACCTAGCTTCCCAGTCTTGCATGAGGGTCTACTCGATAGGGTGCACGAGGATATGGTCGGGTTACTCCTCGGGTAGATCTTCGGATTGTTCTTCCTGTTCTTGAATCCTCCTCGATCGTGTTGGGGTTCGGACTGTTCTTCCAGCTCGATGGTTCCTTTGGGTACATGCTCGAATTTTTCCTTGTTTCTCTCCATTTTAGGCTCTAAAGCACCTGTTTTCATCCAAAGTATGCAAATGCAAGAATTCAACACCCTAAATGGCCTAAAAGTGAATTCCTACAGTTAATGACCTAAAAATGCTAAGGTAAGGGTATAAACAATGCAAAATATGTACAAAAAGTATGCTAAAAACTTGTAAATTAGAGAGTTATCAGCGTTCTCATCCCAAACACATTTGTTGCTTGGAAGACTCCGCTTTTGGAGCACGGTGAGAATGGTGGCTTGGAAGGTGATCCCCTAGGGGACCCTTTATGTGGTGACTTGTCAACTGCGAAGACCCCGAGCCCATACTTTGGAGCTGCTGGGGTGTCTTCTTGGCCGGCGTCTCGAAACGGGGCTTCGATATTGCTTTATGCTTCTAAGCCGCTGCCGCTTTTTCTTTCTCGGTAACTATCCAGTTCGAAGATTGATGCAGAGCATCCTGGATGGTGGCAAACCTATTCACAGTCAATTCTTCTCGGAAGCGGGACTCGTGCTAGAGGCCATTCTTTAGGGCGGCCAGGGCGGTTGAGTCCGAAAGTCCCAGAATCTGGACTTGGATTTCTTTGAACTTGGTTATATATGAACGAAGTGATTCTCCTGCCGTCTGAGTTAGATTCCACAGTTGAGCATCAATAACCGCTGTTTCCATCAAGCTCGAGTATTGCTTGACAAAGGATGTGGATAGCTCCGTAAAATTGTTAATGGAGCCAGCTGCTAAGGACGTGAACCAAAGCAGAGCGGGTCCGTAGAAAGTTTCGTCAAACAGCTTAAAGTAATCGGCATCAGCTTCATGAGGTTCTAGGTCCACACGGCTAGCCGTGAGCAGGAAAGTTTTGAGATGCGTCGTCGGATCTCCTTTCATTTCATAGCTCAAAAATTTAATCTTTCATGTATCCTTCACACGGACTCCGACTATCTAAGCTGAGAATGGAGTCCGCTTTGATTCTTCAATTACCTGAAAAATATCCGGTGCTGAAGTGGTCGCACTGTGCATTCTGAATCGCATGTCAAGGATCTTGCCCTGCATCCAATGAAGCTCGAGATTGGTTGAAGTACCCGAAGTCAGGTTTTCCTGAAGGACATTCCCTCCTACGGGAGGAGGTACCTGAATTGGGAGTACCAAAGGACCAGCGGCCTCGAGTTGGAACGGGGCATGGCCATCCCCGACTGGTAGTGGCGTAGTCTGGGAGGTGGTATGACCTGGAGTTGTTGTTGTCGTCGCCTGCTGCAGAGTGAATGGCGGAGCTATGCCAGTGAAGTCTAGAGCACGCCTCCGCGGATTTTGATCGGTAGAAAGAAGGTCCACGCGATCAGCATATGCGCGGTGAGAAGCCGAGAGATCAACGACCGAGCTGGCAACTGCTTCCAGACGAGTGAAGACTCGTCCTTCCAAGCTATCAAGGCGCTCAGAAAAGGTGACAACAGTTGCTTGCTGACGGTAAAATTTTTCGGTCAAATCCTGCAAAAGTTTTTGGATAGACTCCAAAGTTACCTGATTGGCAGATTCGTGGGCCATAGCAGAGTTGAACGATGAAGATTTGGGAAAAACGTCGGAACTATATGGAGTGTAGGTGATAGAGCCCCCCTCATTCTAGCGCCAAATGTGAGAACTGAAACTAAATTCTCCTTCCAAATTATTTATGAACGAAGGAACCTACCACCGTTATAATTCCGAACTAAATCTAGAGACAAAGTGTTGTAGAAAATGAAATGTGTATTATTGCTTCAGAGAAAAATTTTCGACCCCCATTACAGTCCCCATTCTTTCGTATTTATATCACTCTATTACAATCAATGCCAAATCAATTCACTGTGTAATCCTCGCATCCTAATCAATTCGATTAATTGCGGGAATCTTTGACCGATTCCGAACTATGAACTGAATCGAGGGGTACTTCTCTCTGCTCCAAACCTTCTATCAGGCTTAGTGGACCAATCCGAATCATGGCTTTGGCCCAATTCGATTGTTTTGTCTGGGCCTTAGTCCGTTATCCCGAGGTGAACAATCGTGGTTACAATATTGATGTTTCAGCTTTCGACTCAAAAATCATGAATCCTGATCCTATTTGTTTGACCATATGGGCCAATTTTTTTTTGTTATTCCTGATAACTAACATCTCCAAAAACATATTGGGGTAAGGGAGAATTTTACTATTTTGATGATTACATCAATAATGATAATTTATCAATTGTATATTTCACAAGATAAAATCAACCATGATGTTGCTTTTGTGTATAATTCGTCATTAAACTTTGGATACCGACGTATGACATAATTCAGGGAGACCACAACAATTTGTTTCATGTTAAGTGGAGGGCGGAAAAAAATGACAACTAGTCAAAACAAGTAAATCAAAGAAGTTATGGCGATTGATAGATTGTTGATGATTTTAACACGGCTTTGCTGGCTAAGCAGTTATGGCGATTGATAGATTGTCTGCACTCACTGTTTGCAAGGGTTTTAAAAGTAGGTATTATTGGAACTCCGATCCTATAGATCCAATACGGTCTTATTCACCCTCGTATGGGTGGAGGAGTATCGTATTTGCTCGCTCTCTGGTGAAAAAGGGCTAATTACATGGGTTGGCTCAGGGACCTCCATTTCGATATGGTCTGATCCCTGGGTTCCGGCTCAATTCCCGAGACCAGCCTTAAGTAACGGTCCTTTTAAGGACCCAAATCTCCGGTTACCTGATTTGATTGATTGACGAACGAATTCTTGGCGAAAGGATCTGCTTACTGAGCATTTTGATCATGTGGATGTCGCTTTGATAGAGGCAATTCCTCCAAGCAGCTGTTCCAAGGCAGATTATTTAGGATGGCACCTTACTAAAACTGGGAAATATACGGTAAAATCTGGGTTTGAGACGGAACGTTTGGATGTCCAAGGTCCTTTTCAGGCATTCGGATCTGGTCCAGCAATCACTCCCCTTCTTGCTAGGGTTTGGCAAGTAAAATGTCCACCAAAACTACAACATTTTATGTGGCAAGTTTTATCGGGTTGTATTTCGGTATCGGCTAATTTGCATCGTGAGGGATTGAGTTGTGATGTCGTTTGTACACGGTGCAGGATGGAGGAGGAAGATATAAATCATGCCATCTTTCTATGCCTGCCGGCCCGACAAGCCTGGGCTTTAGCTCATGTACCAGTAGGGCCGCAACTCTTTCCGACGAACTCTGTATATGCTAATGTTGATCATTTTCTAGATCCCATAAGTCCGGGTTCATAGGTTCAGGTTTTTTCTTGGCTAATGTGGTATATTTGGAAAGCTCGAAACGCCCGTGTTTTTGAAAACCAGGCTGAACGCCCTGATGAGGTTTTCCAGGTGGCGGAGGGTGGGGCTTTGTCCTGGCGTACCCGTACATACTCCAAAAGTACGAATTGTTACCTGTACAAACAAGAAGTGCCAATTTAAACATGTACCATAAGACATTTCACATTTCATACCTGTACTCACAAAATCGAGCCAATTGCACAGTCCACGTTAACGGAATTAAGTCAACCGTTATAGAAGCTGACTCAGAATCCATGTGTTTTTTGACACGACGCCGTTTTGATACGTTTTTCTCGCAAAAAATTATGGAAATTTGACATTCCGGAGAATCGAACTCATGACCTTCACATGTTTAGCCAAATTTGCTTCATAAGGTTTAAGGTTTATAAATATTTCATTTAATATATAAATATAATTTAATTTAATTTAAATATAAATATATTCTCAGTTATATTTAATTTATAAATTTATATTATTCTCAGTTATAAATTATAAATTTATAATTTAAATATAAATTTATAATTTAAATATAAATTTATAATTTTATCAGTTATACAAATTTATCTTTCTATTCTCAGTTTTATTTAATTTATAAATATAAATAAAATTATTTCATTTAATTGGGACTTAGATTTATTTAAGGTTTATAAAGATAAATTTGTATCATATAACCGAGTAATGTAGTGGGATCAATTGGTTATGTCCTACGCTATTAAAATCCGAGATCGCGGGTTCGACCAACGAGAGTTTGAATTTCTCAAAATTTTTTCGATTTCGATGGATGTTACGTTAGGTTTATGAGGATTAATTTGTATCATATTGTCGAGAATTGTTGTTGGATCAACTGGTTACGTCCTATGCTAAACACATGTGAGGTTATGAGTTTGATTCTCCGGAGTGTCAAATTTCCACAATTTTTTGCGAGAAAAACGTATCAAAACGGCGTCGTGTCAAAAAACACGTGGATTCTGAGTCAGCTTCTATAACAGTTGACTTAATTCCGTTAACGTGGACTGTGCAATTGGCTCGATTTTGTGAGTACATGTATGAAATGTGAAATGTCTTATGGTACATATTTAAATTGACACTTCTTGTTTGTACAGGTAGCAATTCGCACTTTTGGAATGTATACGGGTATGAAATGGCCCTTTTCCCCCTTTGAGATCCGCATGTTTTAAACCCTTTATTTTACTTGTTTGCCCTTCTATTTTTTTTTTTTTTTTTGATTGATTGTTGTATTTTCTGTAAGAGTATTGTATGGCATACTATGTTTTTTGTCTTTTTTATTTATCTAAGTGTGCTTCCCAATTAGTAGTATAGATAGATTACTTATTAAGTTTGTGTACAACTATATAAAATAAAAATATTACTTGGGAGTCCCGTTGTTTTGTTCCAACATACAAGTGTACCTTAGTTTTCTTCATCTTGTGGTTAGCAATCAATGACAAATTGTCAACGGAGTTCGTATGAGAGCATAATGTTGTGTTCAGCATTGTGTGTGTTTTGGTGAAAGGGAGAGTGGAGTTGATATTTGCTTTGTTTAGGCTGTTTGTTGCAATTGCATGTGTGTTTGTAACGCGTAGATTGAAAAAAGGAATTCCGAATCTGTATTCTGATGGTTAGAGACCGCTATTTTTCAAGGAATAAAACATTTATAAATTCTCTCTTCATCGATCTTTGTATTTAACACTAAAACGAAATGTTCATTCATATACAAAGTCGAATGATTACCACAGAGCATTTGCAAAAATTAGATTTCCAAATGGCTGCGTTTAATAATTATACAGAGTTTGATCAGAGCTGTCATACCTGAAAGTGGACAGGCAGCTGTTTACTTCATGAGAGGAAAGGAAGCCGAATCCGAAGCCTTTTCCACCTGCTCCGACACTGGGACGGATGTAGGCCTAGTATATGTTCCGGCATGAAGTCATGCCGGGTCAATATACCTACCACTGGAGGTCTCTGCAATACAAATTAACTACTTTCTTTAATTACAAATTAACGAATTTGACACAAACTGAATATTCGACAACTGATGAACCAAAAATACAAGAACTATGGGATATATAGAGAATGAAGTGATGGTTCGAGAGCTGTTATTGATTCCCCAAACAAACCAATGCTTAAAATTCAAAAGACTCTAATCTTTTCTATCTCCTACCTATTTATACTCTGCCTTAATATTCAGCCAATATGTATCAAGTGTCTTACGAACTAGTGCCCATCAGAAACTGATAAGGTGATGATAACAGTCAGGGAAAAGGAGAACCAAAATCACTTACATTGGAGGTTTTTGGTATGACCAGTAAGTGCCTTATCCCAACTTCACGGAAGATGACAAGGGCCTTCGCAAGTGACATTGTCTCGACAACAGTGTAAGGCGAGGCATTAGAGAACGGATGTAAATCCCAATACATATTCAATTCTTCCTCGATTAGTTCCACATCTTCTATTTTATCACCCCTCCCAGAACCCGTCTTAGCAAATTCACCAGCCTTGAATTGGGCAAGGGTATTGGAGTCACAAGCCATCGGACTAGACAAGAATACCCGTTTCTTTAACAGAGTCAGAATATGAGCCCGGAGGATTAGACCGTATAGAACAGGAGCTGCAGCGAGTGGTGGCCCATCAATCACAGGGAAGCCATTGTGATTGGTGGTTTTGAGAACATGTAGAATAGTTTCGACTTTCTCGATGCCATTGAAGACTTGAAGTGGGCCTGTGACTACATCACCAACTAGAAGCTGCCTCATGTAAGGCTCTGCATGGCTATAGAGGTAGGGAAACCCTTTTAACTTCATGATGAGGTTATAGATGTTAGCGTTGAAACCATCGGCAACTGTTTTTGAAATCAGAAGGACCACCATCATCATAGGTAGTAATAGCAGATTGTTGGTCAGCTCTAGGAGAATAACACACGTGGAAACTGTCATCCTCATTGTTCCACCAAGAAAGGAGGCAGCACCCAGCACAGCAAACAGACCATGATTAAGATTTGAGTTTGAACCAAGCAGCATCCCTACAAACCGTCCATACGATGCTCCTGTTACGATAACGGGTACAAAGAGCCCTGCTGGAGCAACAATGCCATAGCTAAAGATACTGAGGAAGAAGCAGGTGACAAAAAATAGGAGAACTGAGAAATAATGAAACTCGAAGTCAGTGTTTTTGCTGAAAAGGTTTTTGATAGCATCATCATTTGTGTTGAAAATGAGGCTAGCTAGATCATTGTAGTGACCAGGGGGGCATTGGTATTTCTTGAAGTTGCCGGACCGGCCAATTGTAGGGCACTCTTCTAAGGCATCAGCAGGGCAAGGTTGGCATGATGCAAGAAATGGTAATCCAAAAAGAAGACAGGATGTGAAAATTGATATCGCACAAGCTAGGAGGATTTTCCAAGCAACCCCTTTCCTGCACAGAAAATGATGTTGGCGATCAAGATTTTTGTTTACTTTGTTGTCTGTATTATATATATATCCAAAAAGATAGCTTACTCATATATGTAGTTGTACGCTCGCAACACCTTATCCAGTAGAAAGTTGTAAAAGCTTCCTAAAATACCACCGACAACTCCAAGGAGAAGAACAGGAAGTACATCCCCCAAGTGATAAGACGCATTTTCTGAATAGACATCAAACATTATTAGACCTCCTTTACCAAATAATCCGCACTTTCCACTTAAACACACATCGATTAGAGCCCTGAGGACAATTGCCACAACAGCCGTTGAAAAGAATATTCTCCATAAAAGTGCACTCCTCCACCTACAACAACATCCTAGGTTAATTAATCATTATAAAAATGACGGTTTGAAGGACAGAGATGGTGACCAGAAAACACCAACGAGCCAATCAGTTCAACAATATGGTAACTAATGAACTTAAGATAAGATACCCATTGAGCTCAAAAGAATAACTTGGCACAACTTAACATACCAAGATGACATCTCTTCAAGCGCGAACAGTACCCCACCAACTGGAGCACGAAACGAGGCAGCAATACCAGCAGCTGACCCACAAGTGACAAGATCTCTTCGGTCTCTATCATTTTTAAAAAATCTGAGCCATCTCCAGGTCAGTCTATATCTTTTGGAGCCACCCTGACCAAGTATAGATGCAACACAAGCACCAGTGTGCACCATAGGCCCTGCCTTACCAATGAGAAGAGACGCCGACACTGCAGATATGTTCCCAATGATCTGTACCGGAAGAAAAGAGCAATCAAAAACAAATTTCTGACCCGATCTTGCGCAATTTATAAATCCTTACCTTAACGACCAAAGTGCGAAGTGAGAATATATCTGGAGCATCAACACCGTTCAAATAGGCCTTAACTTCTGGAATACCGGAACCTGCCGCGGCAGGCGCGACAAAAGCGGTGATGACCGACGCAAAGAGAGTAAGAACCAGGTTTGTAGTAGTGAAAACAACAATTCCCATACCGAACCTGTGAAACAATTTCAACTCTCTCCATATAAAAACCAATCATCAACATTGCAAGCAAACACAAATCGGAAAAGCAGAGTCCATTCACCTTCCGGCTATCATCATGTTAGAAGTAAAGACGAACTTAATACCCGCGAGATTCTCAACGGCGAGATTGTTAGCAAATCCGATGAGACTAACAGTGATACCGATACAAAAACACAGCAACCACTTCATAAACACGTATTGGAAAATCTCAACCTTACTACGACCTCTCCAATCCTGTTTGAAGAAATCATTCTCCGCGATCCTAAATCGAAAGCGTAACGACCAAATTTAAAAGCTAAGAAGAAGCAAAATTGAGAAAGAAGAAGCAACGGCGAGAGTGTTTCGTACTCGTAATCGAGGCTTTCGATGGGACAGACGTCGGAGCCGACGATTGCGACTTGAGAAGTAGAGTTAGTAGCGCGGCGGAGGGAGGCAAGCAGCGGAACGGCGACGGAATCCTCCGTCGTGGAGTTCGACATATCGAAACTTCAACGATTGAATGATTCACCGGGAAAGTGAACTTCACAGGATAGAGAGAATGATTGAGGGAAGGTGATGAACTCTCTTTCACTCACAATTACATGTGCTTCTTTGTTTTTACTTACTTTGACATTTTACCAAAAAAAAAAAAAAAGTTGGGTCAAAATTTAACAGTAAATTAAATATATGGTCCCAAAGAGGAAATATTGCCTAATTTTGGAAAACATATTTGACAAATTTAAATATTTTTATTGCACCTAAAAAAAACTAAAAACGAGGATGAGTAGAAGAAGAAACAACATGAATCACATGGAACATAAATTAAAATGCACAAAAAGTTCATAAAATTAAGAAAATAGGAATGAGAACAACAAAATAAATTACTACTTAAAATAAATAGAATAAACTATTACAATGAATGAACTTAACAACCAAAATTAATGTGTTTTTTGAAAATCAATTTAAAAATAAAATAATTATAATTCTTTTTTCAAATAATGTTTAATGTTTATCATTGTGTATTCAAGTTTAAATCCGACTTATTACGTGTAACAAAAATTTTATAATTCTTTTGAGATATCCTACTATATTAATTGAGAAGTACAAATATAAAACTAATCTTAAAATGTGTAAAAAATTACATTCAATTGCCATTAGTAAAAAATAATTAAGTTTAATTAACTAATTTAAATAAATATAATTAACTAAAAATAAAAAACACTCCCAGATCAAATATTAAAAAATCAAAAAAAATCTAAAAAAATATTTTCTCTCTCTAATAAATTATGGACAAAATTACTAATTATTTTTTTATAATATATAAACCAATCAGAATTTTAAAAACTAAGATTTTATATCAAAATATACAATACGATTATTTTTAATAACTAAATTTGAAGATTTTGTTAAGTTTTCAAATTATGATTCTCCTATCATCTTTATTTTATTTTATTTACACATTGTTTGGAATTTTCATATAATACTTATAATTTAACATGCATATTTTTTCTGCATATGTTGTGATTTGAATTTTTAAAAANAAAAACGAGGATGAGTAGAAGAAGAAACAACATGAATCACATGGAACATAAATTAAAATGCACAAAAAGTTCATAAAATTAAGAAAATAGGAATGAGAACAACAAAATAAATTACTACTTAAAATAAATAGAATAAACTATTACAATGAATGAACTTAACAACCAAAATTAATGTGTTTTTTGAAAATCAATTTAAAAATAAAATAATTATAATTCTTTTTTCAAATAATGTTTAATGTTTATCATTGTGTATTCAAGTTTAAATCCGACTTATTACGTGTAACAAAAATTTTATAATTCTTTTGAGATATCCTACTATATTAATTGAGAAGTACAAATATAAAACTAATCTTAAAATGTGTAAAAAATTACATTCAATTGCCATTAGTAAAAAATAATTAAGTTTAATTAACTAATTTAAATAAATATAATTAACTAAAAATAAAAAACACTCCCAGATCAAATATTAAAAAATCAAAAAAAATCTAAAAAAATATTTTCTCTCTCTAATAAATTATGGACAAAATTACTAATTATTTTTTTATAATATATAAACCAATCAGAATTTTAAAAACTAAGATTTTATATCAAAATATACAATACGATTATTTTTAATAACTAAATTCGAATATTTTGTTAAGTTTTCAAATTATGATTCTCCTATCATCTTTATTTTATTTTATTTACACATTGTTTGGAATTTTCATATAATACTTATAATTTAACATGCATATTTTTTCTGCATATGTTGTGATTTGAATTTTTAAAAAACGAAGATATATTACTCATTGTACGAAAATATATATTTTAATTTCCACATTGGCAGGATGGTAAAACTAAATTTATATAAATGATAAATTAATAATTTTTATTTACTCTCAATTATAATATTAAAGTTACTATTTTATATTTCACAAAATAATGATGCAAATACAACAAACAAACAATATAAAACTGTAATAATACGTCAAAAATAAAATACTATAATATTCTAAAATTATTATTATTCAAATAGACTACTAGATTTACATAACAATCTAAAATAAATATTATGTCAAACAAAATAACTTAAAAAAATAATAATAATTTTATTATTATATTATAATTTTTTTAAAAAAATGTTGATTTGTGCTTTAAGCACGGGATATATTCTAATACCCGCATTACACGCGGATTCAAATCTAATTATTATCGAATAGTGAGCCATAATGAAAATATTAAACATTAAACATTAATTGAACAACACAAAACTTTTAATAACTTTATAAAAGTCTGAATCTAATAACATTAATTTGTTAAGATTTTAAATGATTTTTTACAAATCAAAAACTATTAACACTAAACTTTAGCAGAGTTTAACAAAATCTTTAAAAAAATTTTGATCTATTACAACATATTCTACGTAATATTAGAATTCTTTAAGACTATATTCAAATCTCAATCCAATAACCCCACCTAGTATCCTGATAATGTATATTTTACCCAACCAAATACATTATCTGATCCAAATATGTAATTAATTTTATTATTTTTTTGTCAACCATTGAGTCACAATAGACCGACCCATTAGCTAAATCCCTAACTTTGTAGGGAGCGAGACTCGATTCTTGGTGTAATGGTGCCTTGTAAATTAAAGACATACCATTGACCATTGTACTAAGGTTACTTCACCATTAATGTTATCCTTATACCTAATATTTCTAATAATTTAAATTGGGAACATATAGAGTTCACATACATATGCATCAGCATAGCCATAAGGCCATCACCAACGCTATACTCGGGGTAGGAAATAATATAGAAGCATGTGGGTCAATTGATCCCGATGAATTTTTAAATTAATTGAACTTTTAGAAAAAAAAGATTGGCAGTGATAAACAAAAAAAAAGGTAAATAAGAAATAAATTGACCTTTGTAAATAACATAATTAACCCTAATAATTATTTTAATAACACAACGAACTCATTGATTTGTTTTTACTCTAATAAACTGAATTCTTAGTTCGGTCACTCACTATACCAAAAAAAACTATCTTTGTTGGTGTTTATTTTGATTTTTTGTCGTCCAACTGAACTCGACACGGATGATTTTCTTTGGCTATTAGTTGTAAAGAAAGCTTGTATTATATATGTGAATGTGTTACAATATATATAGTGATGAGTAGTAGGATTTAGCAATCACTAATTACAACATTAGTCCTTAATATATATATATCTCTCTCTTCTATACACCCCCTCAAGATGGAGGCAGACTCTTGACTCCAATCTTGCTATGCTATATTAGCAACGGCACGGTATTCAGCCTCATTCGATGATCGGGATACACTCTTCTGTTTCTTTGAAGACCACGATACCGGACTGCTCCCAAAAGAGACAATGTACGCATTTGTGGACACATAATTCGCTTTATCCCTGCCCCAATCTGCATCTGAAAAGGCATGAACCGTTAGCGGAGCATGTTCCGCAGAAAAATACCAAGGGTTCGTGTGCCAGCTAGATATCGGAGGACCCTCTTTGCAGCCTGCCAATGTTCATTAGTCGGTTTATACATAAACTGTGAGAGACGATTTGCCGGAAATGCAATGTCAGGTCGCGTAAAGGTGTATAGTCCCAAACTCAATTTTTTGGTCTGAGTTTCATACTAATTTAACCATTTTTTGTCTACTTATATTGATATTTTAGGCAGTTATGAGATAACTACGACTTGATAGTTGAAATTGAGAATACACATTGTATGATTATACACAGGCAGAAGAATATCAATTATTTAAAACGACAAAGCAATTATATTTATATATAAATATTCCCTTCAACTCTGTTGGGTTGTAAATGATTATATTTATATATGAATATTCCCTTCAACTCTGTTGGGTTGTAAATAATTTAAGAAAACAATGTGTAACGCCCGCAAACCAAAACTGTGCGTTTTGGGGGGAGGGTGTCGATCAACTCTTAGGGTGGTGTCGGTCGACACCAATATTTTCTGGTTCGACCAGTTCGATTTAATTATCGATTGGGACCGCTTTGGTTTAAGGAAACCATTGAACCGAGATATTAAGTGAGAAAACGACATAGGTCGTGTTTTGTTTTGTCTCATGCCGTTTTTGAGGAAACAAAGAGAGAAAAAGTGTTCTTGAGCTTTTGGGAAGAGATTGGTGAGATTCTTGGCTGTTCTTGAGAGATTTGAAGCTAGGAAGGATCTAGAAAGTTGCTAGGAATGTTGGATTTGTTGTCGTTGGTCAGAATCTTCCTTCAGAGATATGAGTGCATGATTATGGCTTATCTACGCTTGAGATTTCCTTTCTCTTGCTTGTTTGGTGGTTTTTGTGGTGTTTTGTTGCTTGTTTGGGTTGCTATAGGATTCCTACGGATTCATATGGCTATGGGATCAAGTATTGGACGGTTTGGAGGAGTTTGGGAGCGAGGTTCGACTCTCAGCTTTGAGTGAAACGCGATTGCAGAGGTAGTGTCGGTCGACACCAAGTGCCAGTGTCGGTCGAGACTTGGCTGGTGTCGGTCGACACCTCCCTTCCAGCGAGACTATGTGTTGTTTCCTGGGTTGTTTGCTTTGTTTGTTGTTTGTTTTAGACATTGGTATCTTAGTTGCTTGTGTGTGTAGCCCAGTAGATGGGAGGATTGCCTCACTGAGTGTTTATAAAATATTCATGCATCTCAATTTGTGTTTGTGGTGCAGGTAAAGGTAAAATGTGATCGTGGAATCAAGGCAATATCAGTGTGATGTTTTAGGGACTCGATTGGGTGTTGTCTGGCACTGCTAGGTTGCTAGAGTTGGGTCATTAGAAACATTGTTAGGTTGTTGGTTCTATGATTCCTGTTGGTTGAATTTTGGATATTGTTATGTTATAATTATTGGTTTATTATTGGATATTTATTGGATATTGGTATTGGTTACTTCCGTTGTTGATTGTGATTGTGGTTAGGTGGCTACTAGGTATGGGATCACTAGTTGTAGTTTATTTATTATTATTAATATTTTTATTCTTTATTATTTTTTATTATAAAAAAAAACGGGTTGGGTCGTTTCAGTTTGGTATCAGAGCCCTTACGGTTCTAGGTTTGGGTTCACTAGGCTTTGTGCTGTAGATATTTGGGATTTGCATGCTTTGATTGATTAGTTGAGTTAGTCAATTTTTTTGTGGCATGGAGTCCTAGAACATCCTCTTCGAGCCTACAGTGTGATTACACGTTGAGTTTGTGTTTTTGTGTTTATGTGTTATGTTAAGATTGCTTGTTAGCCTTTGTTCTTGGAAGTGTAGTGGTTAAAGGTGTTTGAGTTGTTGGTCGTAGACGGGGACGTGGTCGTGGTCATGGTCTGGCGGGTCCCGAGGCCAGCGAGTAGGTGGTCCAGAGTTCCACGAGGAGGTACGTCAGAGGGTCGTAAGCGTATCAGGAGGGACCAGAGGGGGTTAGCCGGTGAGCGTGCCGGGGGTACTGGGGACCCAGGTGTGGGGTTGCAGCAGGTGGAGCCTAGGGTCGTGATGATCGCTTGGCGGATCTGTTGGCATGCTGTTGGAGCGGTTACCGAGAGGGGTACCAGTGTAGGCTCCAGTTGTACCGCATGTGGCGCGGTGCAGCCGAGGGCTGCAGATGTTGAGGAGTTTTCATCTTATGTAAAGAGGATGGAGCAGTTGTAGATGACCGGTATGAGATTACTCTCAAGAGGTATCGGGCCTAGAGAGGCAGATTGGTGGACATATGCAGTTGGAGCAGATATTTCTCTGTTTGGTGGTTAATCCAGCTGGATATTAGAAGTTGAGTGGGCATGTGTAACATTGAAATGTTATACTCGGACCACAGGAGGTACTTTTTGTCGAGAGATGTTGATAGTCGTTAAGGATTGTTGCTCCTAAGGGGATGGTGATTCCCCTGAATACCGATAGCTCAAGGGGCTGGGGGCTCCGAGAGTGGCGGAGGGGATGATGTTTCCCTGAGGAGATGAGTAGTTCCCCTAATACCGAGATCTTGAGGATTGTGGTCCAAGAGTGAGACAGTATAACTTGAAGATGCTAGTCTGAGAGTGAGATCAGTAGGGCATGAAAGTTGCGACCTAAGGGTGGAGGAGTTTGGAGCAAGCAATGCCTAGGACATGAGTATAAACATAACAACTGAATGTAGACCTTGAGAATTGATGGTGGTCTAATATTGGATTTTAGTTGTTTGGCCGATGTGCTTACTGGTGTTGCTGGAGGTCCAGCGGGTGCTGTGAGTGTGGTTACAGGTTTTGCTCAGACCGAGATGATCATATTAAGGATTTACTGACAATGTTGTTGGAGAAGATTTAACAAGATGATTAGTTCTTATGAAATCTTGATGTGGAATAGGTTAAGGGATTATGTGATTCTAAATATGGAAAGTGTTGAGGGAGTTAGAGTTTTTCTATTTATGGAAAGTGTCGTTGCAAAGGAAGAATAGAAAGTTTCAGAAAAGGAATGTTTCCATAAATAGAAAGTTCTATGAATAATTAGGACTTGTCTATTTTTGGAAGGGGATGTGAATTGCCAGAGAGGCGAGAAGTTTAATGGATGACCTGAAGAGTGGTCACATATGAGATGATGAGTTCTCAAGGATCTTTGATTGGTGATTTTCAGGTGGCGGCGAGTTGATGTTAGCATATTTGATTATTTGTTTAGTAGAGCTGAGAAAGTAACCAGACGATTTGTTGAGCATGGGATTCATTCGTCCTATAACTTCACCGTGGGGAGCGTCGGTGTTGTAAGTGTAGAAGAAGGACGAGGTATGGGTTTTATGAGTTCCTAGGTTTGACAGGTTACTACAAAAGGTTTGTGCAGGGCTTTGCGAGCAAGGCACGCCCAATGACTAAGTTGACGGGGAAGGATATTCCTCTTATATGGTCACATGAGTGTGAGGAGGGCTTTGCAATCCTGAAGGAGATGTTGAATACTACATCTGTATTGGCTTTGTCTAAGCAGGGAGAACCCTATGTGGTTTATACTGATGCATCTAGAGTTGGTTTGGGGTGTGTGTTGATGCAGCATGGGAAGGTGATTGCCTACGCTTCGCGGCAGTTGCAGAAGCATGAGGACAACTATCCTACTCATGATTTGGAGATGGGTGTTGTGGTCATTGCCCTGAAGATTTGGATATCTTATCTTTACGGTGCAAAGGTAAATATGTTTACAGATCATAAGAGCCTGAAGTATATATTCACTCAGCCCGAGCTGAATTTGAGGCAGAGACGATGGATGGAACTGGTAGAGGATTATGATTTGGAGGTAGCCTATCACCCTGGTAAGGTTGCTGATGCTTTGAGTCGGAAGCGGGCGGCTTCGGCTCAAGAGCAGGATATGGAGTTTCTGGTAGGAGAGATCAGTGCGTTGAGTTTGTGTAATGTTTCACAGGAGTCGTTGGGTTTGGTGGCAGCTGATAGAGCTGATCTGTTGAGCAAAATGCGGTTGGCTCAGGAGAAGGATTTGGGGCTGGTGAATGCCTCAAAGGATGTTGATTCAGAGTATCAGGTTTCGGCTAATGGTACCATCTTGGTGCACAGTCGAGTTTGTGTGCCCAAGGATGAGGAGTTGAGGCAGGAGATCCTGGGAGAGGCTCATGCGAGCATGTTTTCTATTCATCCATGAGCGACTAAGATGTACTGTAATCTCAAGAGGTACTATCACTGGGTCGAGATGAAGAAGGATGTAGCTAGTTGGGTCGCAAAGTGCGATGTGTGTAAGCTAGTGAAGGCTGAGCATCAGGTTTCAGGCGGGTTACTGAAGAGTTTACCCATTCCTGAGTGGAAGTGGGATATGATCACGAGGGAACTTGTGGTAGGTTTGCTAGTGTCTCGAACATTTGATGCTATTTGGATCATTGTGGACCGGTTGACTAAGTCAGCACATTTTCTGGCCATTAAGAAGACTGATGGAGCAGCGGTCTTGGCTAAGAAATATGTGAAGGAGATAGTCAGACTGCATGTGGTGCCAGCGAGTATTGTGTCTAATAGGGATTCTAAGTTCACTTCGGTGTTCTTGAGGGCATTTCAAGTAGAGATGGGCACTAAGGTGCATATGAGTACAGGTTATCATCCCCAGAAAGATGGACAGTCAGAGAGGACGATCCAGACGCTGGAGGATTANCCTCAAAGGATGTTGATTCAGAGTATCAGGTTTCGGCTAATGGTACCATCTTGGTGCACAGTCGAGTTTGTGTGCCCAAGGATGAGGAGTTGAGGCAGGAGATCCTGGGAGAGGCTCATGCGAGCATGTTTTCTATTCATCCATGAGCGACTAAGATGTACTGTAATCTCAAGAGGTACTATCACTGGGTCGAGATGAAGAAGGATGTAGCTAGTTGGGTCGCAAAGTGCGATGTGTGTAAGCTAGTGAAGGCTGAGCATCAGGTTTCAGGCGGGTTACTGAAGAGTTTACCCATTCCTGAGTGGAAGTGGGATATGATCACGAGGGAACTTGTGGTAGGTTTGCTAGTGTCTCGAACATTTGATGCTATTTGGATCATTGTGGACCGGTTGACTAAGTCAGCACATTTTCTGGCCATTAAGAAGACTGATGGAGCAGCGGTCTTGGCTAAGAAATATGTGAAGGAGATAGTCAGACTGCATGTGGTGCCAGCGAGTATTGTGTCTAATAGGGATTCTAAGTTCACTTCGGTGTTCTTGAGGGCATTTCAAGTAGAGATGGGCACTAAGGTGCATATGAGTACAGGTTATCATCCCCAGAAAGATGGACAGTCAGAGAGGACGATCCAGACGCTGGAGGATTAACTGAGGATGTGTGTGTTGGATTGGGGTGGCCATTGGGCAGATCACTTGAACCTGGTAGAGTTTGCTTACAACAACAGTGATCAGGCGAGCATTAAGATAGAATGGGAGACCATGCCGTACACCGTTATGANTACTATCACTGGGTCGAGATGAAGAAGGATGTAGCTAGTTGGGTCGCAAAGTGCGATGTGTGTAAGCTAGTGAAGGCTGAGCATCAGGTTTCAGGCGGGTTACTGAAGAGTTTACCCATTCCTGAGTGGAAGTGGGATATGATCACGAGGGAACTTGTGGTAGGTTTGCTAGTGTCTCGAACATTTGATGCTATTTGGATCATTGTGGACCGGTTGACTAAGTCAGCACATTTTCTGGCCATTAAGAAGACTGATGGAGCAGCGGTCTTGGCTAAGAAATATGTGAAGGAGATAGTCAGACTGCATGTGGTGCCAGCGAGTATTGTGTCTAATAGGGATTCTAAGTTCACTTCGGTGTTCTTGAGGGCATTTCAAGTAGAGATGGGCACTAAGGTGCATATGAGTACAGGTTATCATCCCCAGAAAGATGGACAGTCAGAGAGGACGATCCAGACGCTGGAGGATTAACTGAGGATGTGTGTGTTGGATTGGGGTGGCCATTGGGCAGATCACTTGAACCTGGTAGAGTTTGCTTACAACAACAGTGATCAGGCGAGCATTAAGATAGAATGGGAGACCATGCCGTACACCGTTATGATGGACTCAGGTGGGGGAGAGGAGCATGTTTGGGGCGGATTTTGTTCAGGAGACCTCAGAGAAGATTCGGGTGCTCAAGCTGAACATGAAGGAAGTTCAGGATCGACAGAGGAGNTTACTGAAGAGTTTACCCATTCCTGAGTGGAAGTGGGATATGATCACGAGGGAACTTGTGGTAGGTTTGCTAGTGTCTCGAACATTTGATGCTATTTGGATCATTGTGGACCGGTTGACTAAGTCAGCACATTTTCTGGCCATTAAGAAGACTGATGGAGCAGCGGTCTTGGCTAAGAAATATGTGAAGGAGATAGTCAGACTGCATGTGGTGCCAGCGAGTATTGTGTCTAATAGGGATTCTAAGTTCACTTCGGTGTTCTTGAGGGCATTTCAAGTAGAGATGGGCACTAAGGTGCATATGAGTACAGGTTATCATCCCCAGAAAGATGGACAGTCAGAGAGGACGATCCAGACGCTGGAGGATTAACTGAGGATGTGTGTGTTGGATTGGGGTGGCCATTGGGCAGATCACTTGAACCTGGTAGAGTTTGCTTACAACAACAGTGATCAGGCGAGCATTAAGATAGAATGGGAGACCATGCCGTACACCGTTATGATGGACTCAGGTGGGGGAGAGGAGCATGTTTGGGGCGGATTTTGTTCAGGAGACCTCAGAGAAGATTCGGGTGCTCAAGCTGAACATGAAGGAAGTTCAGGATCGACAGAGGAGTTGTGCTGATAGGAGGAGGAGAGATCTTGAGTTTCAGGTAGGAGACAAAGTGTACCTCAAGATGGCCATGTTGCGGGGTCCGAACAGGTCATTGACAAAGACTAAGTTGAGTCCGAGGTTTATAATNTGATGGAGCAGCGGTCTTGGCTAAGAAATATGTGAAGGAGATAGTCAGACTGCATGTGGTGCCAGCGAGTATTGTGTCTAATAGGGATTCTAAGTTCACTTCGGTGTTCTTGAGGGCATTTCAAGTAGAGATGGGCACTAAGGTGCATATGAGTACAGGTTATCATCCCCAGAAAGATGGACAGTCAGAGAGGACGATCCAGACGCTGGAGGATTAACTGAGGATGTGTGTGTTGGATTGGGGTGGCCATTGGGCAGATCACTTGAACCTGGTAGAGTTTGCTTACAACAACAGTGATCAGGCGAGCATTAAGATAGAATGGGAGACCATGCCGTACACCGTTATGATGGACTCAGGTGGGGGAGAGGAGCATGTTTGGGGCGGATTTTGTTCAGGAGACCTCAGAGAAGATTCGGGTGCTCAAGCTGAACATGAAGGAAGTTCAGGATCGACAGAGGAGTTGTGCTGATAGGAGGAGGAGAGATCTTGAGTTTCAGGTAGGAGACAAAGTGTACCTCAAGATGGCCATGTTGCGGGGTCCGAACAGGTCATTGACAAAGACTAAGTTGAGTCCGAGGTTTATAATTCCGTTCAGAGTGATTGAGCGGGTGGGACCGGTAGCATATAGGCTGGAGTTGCCTGAGGTTATGCGTGCGTTCCACAAGGTTTTCCATATTTCTATGTTGCGGAAGTGTCTCAGTGAGGATGATCAGCTGTTGGCTAAGATTCCTGAAGATCTTCAGCCTAACATGACTTTGGAGGCGAGACTAGTGAGGGTTCTCGAGAGGAGGATCAAGGAACTTTGGAAGAAGAAGATTCCTTTGATGAGAGTCCTTTGGGATTGTGATGGTGTTGAGGAGCAGACTTGGGAGCCAAAGGCGAGGATGAATGCAAGGTTTAAGAAGTGGTATGAGAAGCAGGCCACGACTTGAGCTTGTCTTGCCTGGTCCCAGCTGTAGTCCTATGAGGTGGTGTTCAGGATACGGATTTTTGTGAGGCTGTTGCTAAAGAGGGAAGTTTCCTGAAATGGAAGTTTCTAAAAGTGGAAAGTTTTCCAAAAGTGGAAAATTCTAAAAATGGAAAGTTTTATGGGATTTAGAATTTGTCCATTTTTAGTAGTTGTGAGCCTTGGAGGGGCTTGTGTGGCCTTTGTGGCGGACAGTTGAGTCATTTTTTGCCTGTGTGGGACGGTCTTTCGAGACATTGTGTGGCCTTTGTGGTGGACTTTTGAGTCATTGTGCCCGTGTGTGGCGGTCTTTCGAGACATTGTGTGGCCTTTGTGGCGGGCTGTTTAGCCAATTGTGTGGCTTTTGTGGTGGGCTGTTTAGCCAATTGTGTGGCCTTTGTGGAGGGATGTTTAGCCAATGTGCCTATTTAGGCGGTCCTTCGAGATGTATGGTCTTCGTGACGGTCCTTCGAGACGTGTGGCCTGTTGAGTTGATCCTTCAAGATGTATGGTCTTTGTGACGGTCCTTCGGGAGAAGTGGTCTTCGTGACGGTCCTTCGGGACGAGTGGTCTTTCTGTCGGTCCTTCGGGACAAGTGGTCTTTGTGACAGTCCTGTTGAGGACATTTGTTTGGCCTTTGTGGCGGTCCTGTTGAGGACATTTGTTTGGCCTTGGTGGTGGTCCTGTTCAGGACATTTGTTTAGCCTTAGTGGCGGTCCTGTTTAGGACATTTGTTTGGCCTTCGTGGTGCCCCTTGTGGCATGTATATGATCCTTGTGTGGTCATGAGGTATTCCAGTGAGGGGATTTGTGGTTGGTAGGACATTGTGATGTTTTATACGAACCACGTGAAGGAAACCTGGATAGGGATAGGACTCAGACGTGTTCAGAATTGTTTGCTCGCGATTCTTGGGGGACTTTGGTTTTCCAAGTACTGCCATATACTGAGACTTTGTGGCTAGGGAGTATGGTTGGTATATCAACTTTGGATGACGATCCGGGAGCGCGCTGTAGGGTGGCAACCCAAGAGACGAATATTGGAATTCCTTTTATATATGGCATGCGAGTTTAGGCCCGTTGAGGAGCCAACATTATGGCATACAGACTTAGGTCTGATGAGGAACCAATAAAAACTCAAGGTTTAGACCTATGAGTAAAGGAATGTCCAAAAGTTAAAAGCAAATAATGCCTGGAACGTGAGTCTATCGCCTAGAGATGACCTTCCGTAGATCGGTCGGAGGAGTGCAGGCCGTTGAGACGGTTGCACGGAAGTCCTTGGCTGATGGTTGTTCGAGATTCGAGGACGAATCTATGTTGGTGGGGGAGAATTGTAACACCCGCAAAACAAAATTGTGCATTTTGGGGGAGGGTGTCGATCGACACCAAGGGTGGTTTTGGTCGACACCTATATTATCTGGTTCAACCAGTTCGATTTAATAATCGATTTGGACAGGTTTGGTTTAAGGAAACCTTTGAACCGAGATATTAAGTGAGAAAACGACCTAGGTCGTGTTTTGTTTTGTCTCACGCCATTTTTGAGAGAACAAAGAGAGAAAAATTGTTCTTGAGATTTTGGGAAGAGATTGGTGAGATTCTTGGCTGTTCTTGAGAGATTTGAAGCTAGGAAGGATCTAGGAGCTTGTAAGGAAGGTTGGATTCGTTGCTGTTGGGCAGAATCTTCCTTCAGAGAGATGAGTGCATGACCATGTCTTATCTAAGCCTAAGATTTCCTTTGTCTTGCTTGTTTGGTGTTGTTTGTGATGTTTTGTTGCTTGTTTGGGTTGCTATAGGGTTCCTACGGATTCATATGGCTATGGGATCGAGTATTAGACGGTTTGGAGGAGTTTGGGAGCGAGATTCGACTCTCAGCTTCGAGTGAAACGCCATTGCAGAGGTACTGTCGATCAACACCATAGTGGTGTCGGTCGACACTAGTGAGCTAGCATCGGTCGACACTGTGGGGTAGTGTCGGTCGACACCAAGTGCCTGTGTCGGTCGACACTTGGCTGGTGTCGGTCGACACCTCCCTTCCAGCGAGACTATGTGTTGCTTCCTGGGTTGTTTGCTTTGTTTGTTGTTTGTTTTAGACATTGGTATCTCAGTTGCTTGTGTGTATAGCCCAATAGATGGGAGAATTGCCTCACTGAGTGTTTATAAAATACTCATGCATCTCAATTTGTGTTTGTGGTGCAGGTAAAGGCAAAGTGTGATCGTGGAATCAAGGCAATGAAGAGGAGGATGTTCTAGGGACTCGATTGGGTGTTTTCTGGTATTGCTAGGTTTCTAGTGTTGGGTCATTAGAAACATTGCTAGGTTGCTGATTCTATGATTCATGTTGGTTGAATTTTGGATATTGTTATGTTATAATTATTGGTTTATTATTGGATATTGGTATTGGTTATTTCCGCTGTTGTGATTGTGGTTAGGTGGCTAGTGGGTATGAAACCACTAGTTGTAGTTTATTTATTATTATTATTATTATTTATTATTTTAAAAACAAAAAAAACGGGTCTGGTCGTTTCACAATGTTATAATGTAATCTTACTTGTAAATGTGTATCAGTTGGCTAGAAGAAAAATTGGGTATAAGTGTTGGTGTAGCAAGAAACTTTTTGGTCAAGTTTTAGGGAGAATTTAGTTGGTAATCAATGACTAAACTAAACCCATTATTGTGAATAATTTTTTTGTTAGAATGTTTTTCCCTACTTAAACACACAAATATGTCATATTTTTACTTTTTGTCATAAAAATGTCTCTAGCATTAGGATTTACAATTTACCAATGATATATACTTATGTTCCCCCCTAGGGTGAACACTTTTATTTGCCTTGTCCCCTCTCAACCAATCAGAATCTTCTATCTAATACTTAATTTTAAAAATAAATAAAAATTAAATTGAAAAGCAAAACAAATTAAGGAAACAAATCCTATATAATTTAATTAAGGAAAGTTAAATATTGGTTTGGTTTAGATTTACAATTAAATGAGGTTATATCTCGGTTTGGATTTATATAAAATGAGAATTAGGGTTTAGACTTTACAATTAAAACGAAATTATATGTTGGTTTGGGTTTACAAATGAGGGAACTAGGGTTTAGATTTTACAATTAAAACGAAATTATATGTCGGTTTGAGTTTACAAATGAGGTGTTTAAGGCTTAGATTTTACAATTAGAATAAAATTATATGTCAGTGTGGGTTTACAAATGAGGTGGTTAAGATTTAGGTTTTACAATCAACAAAATTATATGTCGGTTTGAGTTTACAACTGAGGTGGTTAGGGTTTAGATTTTACAATTAGAATAACATTCTATATCAGTTTAGTTTTATAAATAAGGTGGTTAGGGTTTATATTTTACAATTAGAACGAAATTATATATCAGTTTGGTTTATAAAAGAGCGGTTTGAGTTTTTTATTTATTTTACATTGATATATACAAATATTGTTTTCTTATTTTATATGTCGGTTTGGGTTTACAAATGAAGGAATTAGGGTTTAGATTTTACAATTAAAACGAAATTATATGTCGGTTTGAGTTTACAAATGAGGTGTTTAGGGCTTAGATTTTACAATTAGAATAAAATTATATGTCAATGTGGGTTTACAAATGAGGTGGTTCAGATTTAGGTTTTACAATCAACAAAATTATATGTTGGTTTGAGTTTACAACTGAGGTGGTTAGGGTTTAGATGTTACAATTAGAATAACATTCTATATCAGTTTAGTTTTATAAATGAGGTTGTTAGGGTTTATATTTTACAATTAGAACGAAATTATATATCAGTTTGGTTTATAAAAGAGCGGTTTGAGTTTTATTTTATTTTACATTGATGTATATAAATATTGTTTTCTTATTTTATAAAGGGTGAATAAAATAAGGGTGGAATCGTACCAGGAATTTCATAACACCGGTTTTTGTGGATAAAATCAAAAATTGTAGGAATTCTATTTCATGGTGGAGGAAGCAGAATGTTCCGAATAGTAAAACTCGTATATCTTCACTAAAGGTGGCTTTAGAGGATGCTAAAAAAGATGATTCTATTTCGCAAGAGGAAATGCACATTATTGAGAAGAATTTAAAAGATGCTTATCATGATGAGGAATTGTATTGGCAACAGAAAAGTCGAAAATTTTTGTTGCGGGTTGGGGATAAGAATACTAGTTTCTTTCATGCTTATACTAAACAGAGGAGGGTTAGGAATAAGATTGTGGGGCTGTTTGATTCAGAGGATGTTTGGGATGACTCGAATGAGGGCATGGAGAGGATTGCGTCAAATTATTTTAATAAGCTTTTTGCACAATCGGATGTGTGTGGTATTTCAAAGATGGTACAAGCGGTCAATCCATTTGTTACCGAGCGTATGAATAGGGAGTTAATTAAGGATATCTCAGAGATGGAAGTTCGTAAGGCTTTATTTGCAATGCATCCGGACAAAACTCCGGGACCGGATGGGATGACCGCACTTTTCTTTCAGAGGTTTTGGCCTCATCTAAAAGGGGATCTGGTTGCTCTGGTTAGGGATTTCTTTCGGACTGGGAAGTTTGATCCCAGAATTAATGAAACTAATATTTGTCTGATTCCAAAGGTTGAAGTGCCTAAAAGCATGGCAGAATTCAGGCCTATTAGTTTGTGTAATGTGAGTTATAAGATCATATCAAAGATTCTTTGTTTCCGGTTAAAAACGATTTTGCCCTCGATTATTTCTGAAACACAATCGGCTTTTGTTTCTAGTCGGTTAATCACAGATAATATTATGGTGGCACAAGAGAAGTTTCAAGGTTTACGGACCAATAGGATGTGCAGTTTGGAACTTTTGGCTTTCAAAACGGATATGAGCAAGGCCTATGACCGTGTTGAATGAGATTTTTTGAAGGCGGTCTTAATAAGGCTAGGCTTTGATTCCAGATGAATTTCTTGGATAATGTAGTGTGTGAGTTCGGTTTCCTATCAAGTGTTGCTTAATGGTCAACCACGTGGCTCCATTTCGCCAAAACGGGGTTTGCGACAAGGTGATCATTTATCCCCTTACCTGTTTATTCTTTGCACTGAGGTGTCGATAGCTAATATCAAAAAGACAGAGAGGGAGGAAAAAATATCAGGTATTAAGATTGCCCAAGATTCTCCCCTATTTCTCATTTGCTGTTTGCGGATGATTGTCTGTTTTTTTTGTAAACCGGATGAAGAACAATGTTCAACGTTTATGGATATCATAGGCAACTATGGTAAAGCATCCAGCCAGGAGGCAAATCTAGATAAATCCTCGATTATGTTTGGTAAAAAAGTGACTTCAGAGGTCAAGGACAAGGTAAAATCCGTCATTGGAATCTCCAAGGAAGGCGGTATGGGTTACTATTTGGGAATTCCCGAGAGTCTCAGAGGATCGAGAGTTCAAGACTTTGATTACGTTCGAGATAGGTTGAATGACCAGGTGAATGGTTGGACAACAAAATATTTATCTAAGGGAGAGAATGAAGTTTTGCTAAAGTCGGTGGCTTTGGCCCTTCCTAAGCATCTTATGTCTTGCTTCAAACTCCCTCAAGGGTTAACATCCAAATTGATGAGTGCAATTTCAAATTTTTGGTGGAGTTCTGTTGGAGAAGATTGGGGGCTCCACTGGGTGGCTTGGGATCAAATGTGTAAAGATAAATCTGAGGGAGGTTTGGGATTTCGGGATTTGGAGACTTTTAATGATGCTTTATTGGCTAAACAGTATTGGCGTTTAATACAGTTTCCGAATTCTTTATTTGCTAAATTTTTAGAGGTCGATATTTCAGGAACAAACATCCGTTGATGGCAAAAAAACCTTATTCTCCCTCATTTGGGTGGAGATGCATTTTCTCAATTAAAAGTTTAGTGGAAAAAGGTACTCGATGGACAATTGGGTCATGGTTCAACATTTCGGTTTGGCATGATTCTTGGATCCCTGATCAACATCCTCGACTTGCAAACGGTAGGGGATGGAAACTACACCCAAATCTAATGGTAAACCATTTGATTAATCCACAGACTAAAGAATGGGATTTGCCTATCCTACAGGAATATATGGATCCGGAGGATATTCAAACTATTCTGAGTTTGCCTATCAGCAAATCTTTTAGACCAAATCGATTGGTATGGCATTATACACAATCTGGTCGGTACTTGGTTAAGTCAGGTTATAAGGTAGCTCAAGCTATGAAGGTTGAAATCGAGTTTGGTCCCAACTTTAATGTCCTGAAGGCTAAGGCTTGGGATCTTCCGGTACCACCTAAAATCAAACACTTTTTTTGGCAGATCGCATCGGGTTCTCTTCCGGTTTGATAGACTAGTTTTCACCAAGGGTATCAATTCCCTATGCAGTTGTAGTACAAAGGGTTATCAATCCAAATGGTTGTGTATTGCTAGCAGATAGGATGCAATCAGAATCAAGCAAGTCAAGCCAAGCAATAAGGGGGTTTGGTTCTAACAGTTCTAATATAAACAAAGTAAAAGAATATAGACAAGTAAACCACACGACCTAAGCACTCGATGAAAGGAATCGAGTACAGGATCGAGTGGGGTGATCGAGTATGGAGGCGAACTATGAACAGCTCAAGGTATTACTCGATGCAGGTTATCGTGTACCTGATCGGGTAAGTTGTCGAGTAAGTAAGGAAAATGCAAGAAATGAAATACGAAAGTTCCTAAGGATGGGGGTAATCGAATCCTAAGTGTTCTAGACCAATACGGATGCCTTACATGCCTCAAGCAATTATTTCCAAGACAATGAACCTCTAAAACCTTGTCACCACACAGTCGCACTAGTAACAATCAACCTTGAACATACTACCACACTATCGCACTAGCAATATGAATAAGCAGGCATTAAGAACAATTTATTTTTCTGTCAATATACTTAGACTTATCTGATTTTGTCACTCAAAGTTAAGTACCTCTAGCATTGACCTAATCAAGCATTTTATCTACTCCTTTCGGCCTCTAGCATTATAAACGCCCTAGATCTAGTCTCAACCTGTCGATCTGTTGACCGCATTAAGAACATCAACCTAGAAGGAAATTTATCTATCATAAGAATCAACTAAAGCATCCTAACCGATCAAGAACACCTAATCATCTATCCCATACCTAGAAACTTTGCTACACTACTCGGACATGAAACGAATAATAAAACCATAGAAATAAACGAAAATGACATTATTAAAAAGATAGAGTAGAGTAGAAAAGAGTAGGGATAAAAGATCTATGAAAAACTACAAATTAAAAGTACAAAAACAAGAAGAAATGTTGAGTCGCTCAATTCTCTCACATAAGCTCTTGCTCTCTGGTTTGAGGGTCTGCGGCATGCTCGTTTGCGAGCTAGGGAAAGAGGGGGTTTATATATGAAAACCCATTTGACCTCGCTTCCCATACATGCCCGATGGTCTACTCGATGGGGTGCACGAGGCTTGAGTCGGGTAGCTCCTCGGGTGGATCTTCGGGTTGCTCTTCGCGCTCTTGGATGCTCTTTGATCGTGCTGGGGTTCAGACTTGTTCTTGTAGCTCGATGGCTCCTTCGGGTACATGCTCGAGTTGTCCTTGTTTTTCCCCATTTTTGGCTCTTTAGCACCTGTTTTCATCCAATATATGCAAATGCAGAAATGCAACACCCGAAATGCTCTAAAACTTGATTCCTACAGTAAATGGTATAAAAACGCTTAGTTAGAGGTATGAACAATGCAAAATATGGACAAAAAGGGATGCTAAAAACATGTAAATTAGAGTGTTATCTCCAAAGAAGAAAAAGAAAAAGCTAGTTCTTGGGATTAATAAAGTTAGTCTCCAAAGAAAATCGAATGAGCTTGGAATCGAGAGAGACGAATAGAAACTTATGGAAATTGAAAAGCTTAAGAGAATGAGGGAGACTTATCGGTGATGAGGAGGGAGAAGGGTTCGACCTCCTTAAATAAGCTAGGGTTTCGGTTAGTGGGCTTCGCCGAGAGTGGGCTTGGCTTGTGGAATTCGGACTCCACTTGCTACCCGAGCAGGGACACGATCAGGCGCATCGAGTACGGTGTCGGGTTGACCCTCGGGTTTACCAATTCCCTCTTCCCAATTTTTCAATTTTTTTTTCTTCTTTTTTATTTTAAAAAAAAAATTGCAAAAATAGAAAAATTAAATAAAAGAAAATAAAGCAAATAGACTAAAACTAAAAGATATCTTTGGGACTTCCTCCCAAGTGAGCTTGTTTAGAGTCACTAAGCTTGACTCTTCATGCTCCTTAAGCATGGGATCCATGTGGAAAAGGTTCTGGAATCCTCTCCACTACAGTAGGTTGGTTCAAAAGATCTCCCAGATTTTGTCCACGTTCCATGGCAAATGTGGTGTTAACCTCTTCAAGATGTAGCCTTTTTCTTTGTTTGGTCCTAGTGGAAAAAGCTTGACCATCTATGGTTGGCCTCTTAACCCCTTTCTTCACCTCAAACTCCATCTTGAGGTGTTCACCATGTTTTATCTTCATCTTGCCTCGTTTCACTTCGATCACCGCACCAACTGTTGCCAAGAATGGTCTTCCTAGAATCCGTGGATCATCCGGTTCCTTGTTCATATCTAGGATCATGAAGTCGGTAGGCACTTCCAGTCTCCCAATCCTTAGGGGCAGATTTTCTAAAATGCCAATCGGATGCCTTACCGTTCTATCGGCTAGAACCAGATATTGCTTACTTGGTTTGAAGTTGGTGAGTCCCAGCTTGTTAGCAACTGAAAGTGGCATGATGCTAACCGAAGCTCCAAGATCACACAAGCATCTCTTGAAAATCTGAAATCCTATTGAACACGGCAATGTGAAAGAGCCAGGATCTTCAAGTTTTTCCTCAATTCTTACCTCAGGATCCAAACAAATTCCACTTCTCAGAATTTCAAATCCGATCTCCTTGACAGCCTCCTTAACCTCATCCTCCAATCTAGCTGCTTCCTTTGCAGCTTCCTGCTGAAGCTCATGTGGGGGCAAAAGCTTAGGTGGTGGAGGTTTGCGCTTAGCCATTCGCTCTGCAAGCGCTTCCAACTGGATGTCAAATGCAGCATTGAACCTTTCCTCCAACTCCCCTCCTACCAGTGCAGGTGGTTGAGGCTGATCTCCTTTCTCAACATCTACTCGATGCATCATCCAATCAACATCATCGTGTAGGTCATCGGGTTTCACTTCGGGTTGTTCGTCAGGTTGTGAATCTCGAACCAGTGCTCGATCATCAACTTGATCAGTCTCATCGGGTGAAGGCTCGGGTTCATACTCGGATATATAGTATTCGTCCTCATTCTTCATTGAGTCATCCACATCCTCCCCATCTTGATCACCACTGTCCCCAGTGAGGTAGTCCTCATAATCATCATCTAGGAAAATGGCTTGAGCAGTCGCATAATCCTTGGGGTGTTGAACAGCTTTACCCGACAGTTGATTGATCTTTGGTGTAGGTTGGTGGCCTTCCAGGTATCGAACCTTTGTGTTGAGTGATTCGTACTTGGCATTGAGGTCATTGTATCCTGAGTCGATTTTGTTGCTCATTTCCGCGAATCTTTTAGCGATGTCCATAGAAGCTGTAGCCTGTAACTCGACTTCTTGTGACTGGTTCGGTGGACCTTGGTGTTGTTGGAATCCTGGTGGTTGGTTGTAGGTGCCTTGGTATGGTCGCTTAGGCGCATAGCCTTGGTTGTACTGGACAAAAGGCTTCTGTTGTGTCTGGTTCCCTTGAACTGCAGATGGGTAGGTGTGGTCTTGAGGATTTGCAACATTCGGGTTCCGATAAGATAGATTTGGGTTCGGCTTGAAGTTGTTGTACCCTCTGTTGTACCCTCCTTGGTTGTTGATGTAGTTAACATCCTCTAGCTGCATAGTCTCCCCATCTTGCTGTTGAAACTGTTCTTCCTCTGATATAGCATGGACATGCTTCTGCTGGTTGAGGAGCTGATCGAGCTTGTCATTGAGGGCTTTCATGTCCCTCTTGTACTTGGCATCTTCCTCTCCTGTAGATCGCACAGAGCGATCATATTCCTCATTGTAGTTGCCATCAGATTGAGCCAAGTTCTCAACTAGGTCCCAACCTTCATCAACATCCTTGTTGAGGAAGTTACCATTGCTTGCGGTGTCCAGCAACATCCGTATCTTGGGGACCACTCCTCGGTATAGTGTGCTCAGCAATGAAGCATTACTGAAGCCATGATGTGGACATCGAGTTGTGTACCCCTTGAAACGTTCCCAAGCTTCATTGAACGTTTCATTGTTCTTCTGTACAAAGCTGGAAATTTCATTTTGCAGCCTTGCGGTTCTGGAGTTTGAGAAGAATTTGGCCAGGAATGTCTTCTTGCACGCTTCCCAAGTGGTGATGGACTCCTTAGGGAGCGATTTCTCCCAAATGTGTGCTTTATCTTCCAAAGAGAATGGGAAAAGCCTTAGCTTGATTCCATCTTCACTGACTCCATTTATCTTAGTTAGGCTACAGAGCCTATCAAATTCATCCAGATGATCCAATGGGTCCTCCATTGGCAGTCCATGAAATTTGTTGCTATGTATCATCTGGATGAGACTACTCTTGATCTCAAAATTGTTGTTCTGCACAGCAGGTGGCACAACACTATTCCTCTGAGTGTGAGTAGTCGGGGCATCTCCTGCTCCTATGTTGGTCCTTGCTTGAGGAGCTGGTGGACCGTTCTCATTATTCATCGTCTACTCAATGGGTGCTAGTTCCGGTTGAACTTATTGTTGTCGGAGTAGCCGAGGTCTGTCGATGTTGTCGATGAAAGGACTCAGGTTCTGACTACCTCTGGATCGTGTTTGCATGCACAGGCAAGTATCCGAGTTTGTACACGAGGATCAACTCGATCAAGTGATCAAGTGACGGGTCGGGTGGGGGCTCGGGTTTTGGTACCTGAGAGCAAAACAAACAAAGACGAAAGCAAACAAGTCAATATCCGAAACAAATATAAACAAACGAACTTGATCTAGCAAATCCTGAAATCCTAAACGTAGCAAAATAAAACAACCAAATGGCAACAGCGCCAAATTGATAGACTGGTTTTCACCAAGGGTATCAATTCCCTTTGCAGTTGTAGTACAAAGGGTTATCAATCCAAATGGTTGTGTATTGCTAGCATATAGGATGCAATCAGAATCTAGCAAGTCAAGCCAAGCAATAAGGGGGTTTGGTTATAACAGTTCTAATATAAACAAACTAAAAGAATACAGACAAGTAAACCACACGACCTAAGCACTCGATGAAAGCAATCGAGTACAGGATCGAGTGGGGTGATCGAGTATGCAGGCGAACTATGAACAGCTCGAGGTATTACTCGATGCAGGTTATCATGTACCTGATCGGGTAAGTGATCGAGTAAGTAAGGAAAATGCAAGGAATGAAATACGAAAGTTCCTAAGGATGGGGGTAATCGAATCCTAAGTGTTCTAGACCAATACGGATGCCTCAAGCAATTATCCTCTAAAACCTTGTCACCACACTGTCGCACTAGTAACAATCAACCTTGAACATACTACCACACTGTCGCACTAGCAATATGAACAAGCAGGCATTAAGAACAATTCATTTTTCTGTCAATATACTTAGACTTATCTGATTTTGTCACTCAAAGTTAAGTATACCTCTAGCATTGACCTAATCAAGCATTTTATCTAACCCTTTCGGCCTGTAGCATTATAAACGCCCTAGATCAAGTCTCAACCTGTCGGTCTGTTGACCGCATTAAGAACATCAACCTAGAAGGAAATTTATCTATCATAACAATCAACTAAAGAATCCTAACCGATCAAGAACACCTAATCATATATCCCATCCCTAGAAACTTTGCTACACTACTCGGACATAGAAACGAATAATAAAACCATAGAAATAAACGAAAATGACATTATTAAAAAGATAGAGTATAGTAGAAAAGAGTAGGGATAAAAGATCTAAGAAAAACTACAAATTAAAAGTACAAAAACAAGAAGAAATGTTGAGTCGCTCAGTTCTCTCACAAAAGCTCTCGCTCTCTGGTTTGAGGGTCTACGGCGTGCTCGTTTGCGAGCTAGGGAAAGAGGGGGTTTATATATGGAAACCCATTTGACCTAGCTTCCCAGACCTGCCCGATGGTCTACTCGATGGGGTGCATGAGGCTTGAGTCGGGTAACTCCTCGGGTGGATCTTCGGGTTGCTCTTCGCGCTCTTGGATCCTCTTCGATCGTGCTGGGGTTCGGACTTGTTCTTGTAGCTCGATGGCTCCTTCGGTTACATGCTCAAGTTGTCCTTGTTTTTCCCCATTTTTGGCTCTTTAGCACCTGTTTTCATCCAATATATGCAAATGCAGAAATGCAACACCCTCAATGCTCTAAAACTTGATTCCTACAGTAAATGGTCTAAAAACGCTAAGTTAGAGGTATGAACAATGCAAAATATGGACAAAAAGGGATGCTAAAAACATGTAAATACGAGTGTTATCACGGTGATGGTGCGATTAACCTCCTGGGGAGTTAATTGTGACACGGTGTGCAAGAGATGTGACTTAGAGGAAGAGTCTATTAACCATACTTTATTTGAGTGTCCTCATTCCCGTCAGGTTTGGGAGAGGATTTTTGATGGATCAGACACGGACAAGTTCCCATTTGGTTTGATCTATTCAAACTTAGATTTTATATATGGCAAAGGTTTAGCCCCTATGGATTTAGGCACTACTCATAGTTCGATACCGTGGCTGGTCTGGCTCTTATGGAAGGATAGGAATAAAAAAGTTTTCCAAGGGTTACAATCACAGCCAATAGATATCATTAATCAGGCTTTACGTGAACAATCATGGTGGGAGGAAGCCGAAATAGCTGCAAGGGTTGACTCCGTTTTGACGGATTCCTTGCATACTTCGGAGATGTTAATTCATTGTCAAGTTAATGGTTCGTGGAAAGCTACGAAACCACATTCAGGTTTAGGATGGTGGTGTGCTGATGGTGAGAATCAGACTTTGGTAATGGGTGCCAGATGTCAATGCCGCATTGCATCCCCACTTCATTCAGAGCTAGAAGCATTATTATGGGCGATGGAGTGTATCCTTTCCAGAGGGATTAATTGTTGAAGGTTCAAGACGGATTCTGCAGAGTTACTAGCGATGGTGCAAGCTCCGGAGGAGTGGCCGGCTTTCTCAACGCTTCTTGATGAGTTCCAGGTGCTTAGTGCCTCCTTTTACCCTTACCAAGGTCCCAAGTACATCCAATGTGAAGGCCGATTGCTGAGCTCGTTCTTCTAGAGTATTATTGTCAGAAACAATTTTTGTAAACAACTTTCCTCCAGTTGGGGCAACCAATCGAGGAGTTTTTATTTATTTAATGTTAGGTTGAAAAAAAAAAAGGGTAAATAAAGATGTTCACCTTAGGGGTGAACCCAAGTATTATCCTTTACCAATTGATTAACGTAATTTAAAGTATTTTTGATAGTTTCAAATAAGATTTTTTGACCACTGTTACATGGAGGATTTATTAATCTGATCTGCCTCAACCGGAGAATACAAAAATTAGAAATTAAAAAAAAAAAAGAGAGATTAGAAATTGATCATACACGATCAAAGCTGCATCATTCTGGTGACGCATTCTGAAATTGGGTTGAGATTATTCCTCAGCAAAAACTTATCAGTTGAGAATTTATGGAGTTGAAGAGCATCCCACATAAATGCATACATTTGAACTCGCAACCTATCAATTTTATAATAGAGCATTTTATCATTTACTTATTATCAATAATCATTAAACAATTTGAGAGCAATTTTATGATTAGAAAACTTTTTTTTTTTTTCAACCAAACCTTAATTCAAAGAAAACTACATATTTGGTTGCCTAAACCGGAAGGAAAGAGTTTTAAAGAGAAAATATTTCGCGGATCGAGTGAGACAATCTGCCTTCAGATTTGACACACATGGAATCCTAGACAGGGTACATAGAGGGAAAGAAGTCTTGAGCAACCTGAAATCATCCAGGAGGTTAGAAAATGCCGGCCAATCGTCAGGTTTCTATACCATCACGATGAACTCTGCACAATCTGTCTCAAAACTCGGGCAGGTCAAACCTCCATAAATGATACACTCAATGGCCCATAACAAAGCTTCAAACTCCGAATGAAGGGGGGAAGGGCTCCGACAACGACACTTTGCTCCCAATAAGAGGGTCTGGTCCTCAACGTTACAGCACCACCAGCCCAAACCTGAGTTCACATATGTAGCTTTCCAAGATCCATCAATCTGACAACGAGGTAAATGATCATGGACAATCCCTCGTATAGGGGGTTCCGACAAATGCTCTGAGAAAGAGTGCACCTCATCCCATAATAACTTGTCGCACAAAGGCTGATCAATGATATTTGATGACTCTCCCTCAACGCCTTGGAATTTGTTTGTTGTTTCTGTTTTTCCAGAACAACCATAAAATCCATAGTAACTAAAGATGCTTTACCAAATCTTCCTGGTGAGCAGCCGCCATCTAGAAAATAAAATCCGGATTTGTAAACACCAAGGTATAGAGAAAACCCCTAGGCACGACCCGAGGCGGCGAAAAATCCCAAACATCCCGTGACCAAGGGCACTCAAAAAGAGCATGATTAATTGTCTCAACCGTAGAATCCCACATTTTCCACTGACTATCACATTGAATAACTCGTCTAGCTAGCCGGTCCATCACAAGGAGAGAACCACACGCAATTTGCCAAAAAAGTGTTTAACTTTTGGTGCAACCTTTAGTTTCCAAGCATGAGCGCGGAGGGCGGAACAAGTCGGACCAAACTCCACATCTTCAACCAACTCACAAGCTAGCTTATAACTCTATTTAACGGTATATTTTCGGATTTATTTATCATCAGTGAATTGTTTAACACGTAGTTAACCTAGTCATGAAAACTTTCAATTCATATAATTGAGGTACCAAAGAGAAAAATTGACTAATTTTGGAAAACAATTTGAGAAATGAATACTTTCTTTTCCTTTCAAAGAGGAGGAGAACAACAACATGAATAATGTGGAAAATAAATTAAATTGAACAAAAATTCATGAAATTAAAAGATTTTGAGAAAGTAATTTGTTGCTCAGAGACCGATTCATACTTTTTAAAAATGTCTAAAACCATATTGTTCATTGTTTGCCTTGCAAAAGAAAATGCTATTATCAGCAAATAAAAGGTGTAAGATCGGTGGACATTTATTTGCCACTTTAATGCCGACAATAAGTTTATCACACTCCACTTTTTGATTGTTTTTTGATTATATCTATACTAGTATTTTTGCAGCAGTTTTTGCTCAAAAATCTGTTTTGGAAAGTTTTTGCATTTAATGCCATTGAATGCTTATATTCATATCCAAACAAGTTTAGTTAAATTTTTTCTACTATCCTTATAACAAAAAAAAATTAAAATATTTTGAAGATCCATATATATAATATTCTATAACTAATATAGATATTTAGAATATTTATTTCATATTAAAAAAGTTATTCTCCTATCATCTTTTATTTTTATTTTAAAATTTAAATGTAGTAAATCATCATATGATACATAAATTTAATAAAAATGTATATTTTTCCTGCATATATTATGATTTGAATTTTTTAAAACGAATATATATTACTCAATTAATATAAAAAGTGTGTGTTCAACATACATATATAATAAATTTACTGTATATAGTAGATTATAGAATTTTAAGAAAATTATAATTTATAACTGATGTATCTAAACTTGATAAAAAAACTTAAAATTATGAATATTTAAACATACTAAAACTTTAAAATAACACAAACGAGTTATATTAAATGACGGGTTATATGACATTACATAATAGAATTGATAATAGTAAAAAAAAATATCATTAATATAATATTATAATACAGGTTAAATCTTTATTTTACTATTTTAACAACACCAATATAAAATATGTCGTGTCAAACTGATTTAATGAAAATTGTATTAAACAAAAATTATTGTGCGCTATACTACAGAGCATAATCGAGTCATAATCTGAAATTGTTGTGCGGTATAGCACGAGTCATAATCTAAAATTAACAAAAGAGTACATTAGCAAAATTAGTATTAAAATAATATCTTAAGAAAAATAGAAAAAAAATTTACCCCACGGTATACAGCGGATCATAATCTAGTGGATTATAAAAAATTAGTTGTGAATGTTGTTTGAATACATGAATAAGTATTTCTCTATTTCACATTTACTTTTAGGGAACTTACTAATTTATCTTCTAAATTAGTCACGATTTTTAGAATATTTACAAATTGTTACACCCCGATTTGGAGAGAGGTTTAAAAGAATTGATTTGGCCAACTATGTCACCAAATTGCACTTATCTTTCTAGTTAAAGGATCCGAAAAAACTCCACAATTAAGTGTGCTTATGTTAGAGTAGTTTCACCATGGGTGATCTTTCAAGAAGTGAAACAAGATATATTTGGTGGGTGATGGATTGATGGATGTATGCAATGGTGAGATATGAATGAATGGATGGTAAGGTGTTTCAATTCCCCTTATGCAGTTGCAGTATAAGAGGTGTCAATCCAATCTGAGAGTTGTGAACAATCAAGATGTGTATATGAGCCTAAGTTAAGCCAAATATGCAAAGGATGTTTGTCACTAACAATCCTAATGAAGAAATGTAAAGAGCAGAAAGTAAAGCTACTAGAACTAGATGCTAAATGTAATGGAACAGAATGATTATCACTAATATGAAGCTATAACAGAAATAGAAACTATACTAATGAACTAATGCAAGACAAGTAATGAACAAGACAATATGTAAATGCAACAGAAATACAACTGGAATGAGACAAGAGATAAGACAGGACAACTACAAATCATAAACAGGAGTTCTAGGGATAAACTCGAGCAAGCACTCGATCGAGTGCAGAGTNGGCCAACTCGACCCGGTGCTCGGTCGAGTGACCGGTTGAGTTGGCTTCTCTCGTGCAGCTTCCAANTCAAATCCGTGAAACAGAGCAATACAAGAAAAACAGAGCAATACACAAGTGAATCAAACAACGATCAAACAGCAGGGTTAAGACTTAAAAATCAATAAACAAGGAAGGCCTTGAGGAGGGATTCATGGGCTGGACTAATGAATGAGGTCATCTAACTTGGTCAACAAATCTCAAGCAAACTTTGAGCTAATCTCTAGACATATATTTCTAAGAAAAGTTTAATCCACTCTCATGGCAAGAAACAATCAAACCTATGCATCTCTAGACTTGTTCTCACAAAGTAAAGAATCTACACAAGCAGGCATTAAGCAATA
>NC_025696.1:23407316-23409017 GCF_000633955.1 Camelina sativa
TATGCAATGCTTAAACTCATTTGGCTTGGTAGTAAAAGGTTTAGAGACAATGATGGTCTCTCTTTAGAGTGGGGCTTATCAATATCAAGGTTCTCTCATAAAAATGGATTGAACTTTAGAAGAATGCTAAAGGTAAGAACACTTAGACACATACAAGAAAAAAATCTTGTCTACCCAAAGGCACCCAAAGTGTTTGTCCTATGAATCTAAACCCAAATGATCCTAGTGCTACCCTTTAACTTCTTCTTTTCTCTTTCACCCTTTTCTCTTTTGGTTTTCAAGTCTTAGGAGAGGTTTCTTATTTGATCTTTCTAGTGGGATGGGGGATTTTTACTTATTTGCTATAGTTCTCTTTTCTTCTTATTCTTAAGACATACAAGCTTTTTGCTAGACTTTTCTTTTCTTTCTTTTCTTTTCTTTAACTAGAACCATCTTCAACAATTTTACTTCCCATCCTTTCACTAGACTTTGCTTAAACACATTCTCCTCTTAAAGACTCTACCCTTTTTCTTTTTCTTTTTCCTCTTTTCTTTTCAAAACAGCCAAGTCCTAAACCCAACAAGTGAACCACCTAGTCCTATCTAGTTTGAAAAATGCAAACTAGAACTACACACACNAAATCACACAGTCCTCTGTGTGAAAGAAATTTGATTGAGGATTCAAGACAAAAAACAAAACATAATATGAAATGCAATGATATTTACTTCAAGGGAAGGTGATAGTGGTACCTCAAGGGAAGGTGATAGTGGTACCTCAAGGATTGGAGAAGAAGTTGTCCACATCCTCTTGCATGCTGTCAAATGTGTAGTTAGGGTCTTGTTGGTCACTTGGAGATGGAGTTTGGGGCAGCTCGACGACAGCGATCGACCGGCACTCGGTCGAGTGCGTGCTTGAGTGGGCGGGTCGAGCTGGACCGCGGATGCCAAAATTTTGGGCTTGCTGCTGGTAGAAGTACTGGTAGAGTGCTGGATACATGAAGTACTGAGGTGGGATGGGAGGGTAACCTGGATAGCCTGGATAATCAGCTGGAGGTGGGAAGCCATATGGTGATCTGGGCTGGAACTCGGCCGAGTGCATTTGGGGTGCTCAGTCGAGTGGGTGCTCGAGTGAGCCGGTCGAGTGCCTCGAAAATTGTTGTTCTCGGCTACTTGAACTCCTCTTCCTCTGATTTGGCTCATACATTGAAGCTCTAGCTGGTTCCACAGAGTTTGCAACTCTTGAAAGTGCTCTAGTTGAGCTACTCCTCCTCAAAGGGCTTGAATGGCTTGGAGATGAGTTTCCACTCTTCAGCTCAGCAATCTCCTTCTTGAGGCCCTTGATGGACTTGGCCATTTTGGTCACCTTCTTCTTAAGCTTGTCAAACCTCTTCCCATGCCACTTGTTCAACCTTTGCAAAAGTGTCAATCTCTTGCTATTCTCTCTCACTCCTCTACTATCCCTTGGGTTGGGCTCATAATCTTCAAAATAGAACTGCTCCTCTCCATCAGCCATTTGCACATCTCCAGCTCCATCAACTCTAGGTTGAACTATCCCATCAAACAAGTGCTCATCAGCTGGCCAAAAGTCAATGTTGGCTCCTTATTGAATGGTGGTGAGCTCTTGGTTAGGCAAGATCAATTGTTTCTTCCCAAGTGTTGGAAGCTCAAAATTGAAGATGTGATTTCCTTGATGCATCTCCTTGGCTAGGATGAGAGTGGAGGT
>NC_025696.1:23410218-23411974 GCF_000633955.1 Camelina sativa
CTCACCCTCATTGATATTCCCAGTTTCCTTCCTAGCAAAGAAGGTGTTGGCAAGAGCTTTGTGGAAGTATCTTAGGACTGGGCTCCTTATCCTTGAACTCTTGGAATTGGAGGATGAGTAGAGTTTGTTTTCCCCAATGGTTTCCCAAACTGAATAGAGCTCCTCTCTTGGTATCATCAAGCTTCTATTACTCCCAACTTCAAAACCAAACACATTGGCTATCTTCTTCATTGAAAGCTCATGCTTCTTCCCCTTGATTGTGAAGGAAATGTGACCAGCTCCAACCTCAGCATCCTTCCTTGCATATGTATGCAGCTTGACAGTGGCTAGAAACTCACAACTTTCTTCTTTGTAGCCCTCCATGCAAAGCCCCATGAACTTGGTTAAGTTACTCTTTTCAAAAAGATACTCCACATCTTCATCAATGGCAAGCTTCTCCATGGTTTCCTTGTGAGGATATCTAGTCCCCAAGAACTCCATTCTCATAAAAGCTTCATACAACTGCCTCTTAGTCAACCCACAAGATTCTGCTTCTCCATCATCCTCTAGCTCTTCTTCTTCATCTTCTTCCTCACTCTCACTTTCAACCTCCTCTTGTTCAACCTCAACTGTTGGCCTCTTCCCTTTGGCCTTGTATTTCCTCATGAACTCATTAAGGGTTGGCTCCCTTTCTTCTTCGCTTTCAGTCCTCTTAGGATCTTCCTCAACTGACTCATTCCTTGGATATGGCACCTGGCTCGACCGTCCACTCGGACCACCACTCTGTCGAGTGCTTGATCGAGTGGGGCGTCGAGTGGTTCTTGCAAATTCTCCTCTTGATTCAAGGCCAGCATCACGACGTTCTATGGAGTTTGCAGCCGCTTGTTGAGACTTCCTGGTAATCCTTGAAGACATTTTTCAATAGAACTGAAGGGAATAGACTCAAAGCTCAAAGTTAATAGGTTAATGACCCAAAAACTTGAAAGAACTAAGCTTGAGCAAAAGATGAACTTTGAGAGAGATTTTAAAACTTGAATTTAGTTGTTTTGAGCAAATGAGAGAGTGTGAGAGGTATAGGATCGTGCAAGCTCTATTTAAAGAAGCTAAGGGGACAAGGAGACAAGGGTGGAGCGTCCATACCATTCAAATTTGAAATGGGAATCTTTGACTTGCTTTTTGCTGCCACTCGACCCCACACTCGACCAGCACGTGGTCGAGCTCCCTTGACCAAAGTTTGAAAATTCAAATTTTTCTTCTTTTTCTTCCCTCCACTCGATCATTCTAGAGGAATGAGAGTCGAATGGGCTTTACTTCATTTCCAACTCGGTCGAGTACCTCTCGTGGGCTGGTCGAGTGGGCTTGTGTTTCTCCTTCCCCAAGTCCAAATTTCTCCATACCCATCTATACTTCCATTAAAAGGCCTGCCCAACACAAAAATAAAAGAAAACACATTAAAACTACTAAGAAAATAAAGCATATTTACAAAGGATACCGTAGGGACTTCCTCCCTAGTGAGCTTGTTTATAGTCACTAAGCTTGACTTTGACTGCCTTCTTAGGCCTGGTCTAGATACCAAGGAGGTGATGAAATCCTCCCTGGAACCTCTTGATCACTGTGAAGTTGATCCTTGATCACCTCACCCTTAACACATAAACCATACTTCTTCTTGATTTTGAGCCTTGGTCTTGCTTTCCTCAAAGACCTCTTGTTTAGCTTGACTTGGAGATCCTCAACCATACCAGTCAACTCTTGAACTGACCTCTTAAGCTTTTCCACA
>NC_025696.1:23413078-23416780 GCF_000633955.1 Camelina sativa
ATGCTCCCAAGTCACATAGGCACTGGTTGTAGTGGAGATAACTAAGTGTGCAAGGCAGATAGAATGGCCCTGGATCCTTAAGCTTAATTGGGATGATCACTTCTCATCTTGAGCTTGAGCCTTCGTCTTTGACAAATCAAGCAAAGAAACTCTATAGAGAGGATACGGTTCATACTGTTCCAAGGCAGGTCCTCTCTCCTCTTCTTGGTAAGCAATGATGATCTCTTGTATGGCCATCACTTCCTCTTGTTTCTCAACCACAACTTCTTCCTTCAAAGCTTTCTCATCCTCTTGTTGCTTAGCCATCATCTCCTTTTTCCCAATTATTTCCCTTAATTCCTTAAGCTTATGTGCTTTGAAACGTCCTGGGAATGGTAGAGGCGGTTTGTAAGCAGGAGGGATGTACTTAGCAGGCTTAAACAGCTTTGGAGTCTTCAGCTCGATCGACCACTTGAGCATGCACTCGGTCGAGTGGTTGTTCGAGTTCCTGGTCGAGTGCAATGGCGGACTCCATTTGCTTTGCACAAACGTCACTTGGGGCTTCAGTAACTGATGAATTCCCCCAAACTTGGACTTCACTGTCCATAGTGACTTCCTCATCAGAGATATGGATGGCTTTAGCAGTGAACTCCCTTGGATTTTGAACAGCTTTTCCAGGGAGTTGGTTGGGTTTAAGAGCTGAAGTGGAGGCAATGTTGCTCTCCATATACTTCACTCTAGAGTTGAGACCTTCAAACTTCATGTTCAGGTCATTATACTGGGATGTGAGCCTTTGATTCAACTCAGCAAACTATTTGGCTTCCTCAATCTTTCCATGTGTTTGCCCAATCAACAACTGTTGCATCATAGCTCTTAAGTCTTGTTCTTGGCCTTGGTTAGTCTGAAACCCTGGTGGGGGACACAACTGAGGCTGGAACACTTGATGTTGTTGTTTGGGGACATAGTTGTTCTGTTGTTGAGGCTGTTAAGGTGGATAGACTTGGTCTTGTGGATTAGCTACATTGGTGCTTCTATAGGAGAGGTTGTTGTTCTTGAACCCTCCTTGGTTGTAGCCTTTGAATCCACCCTGGTTTTGCATATAACAGAGCTCAGCAAACTCATTCTCCCCCTCTTGAACTTGAACCTCTTCCTCACCAATGAAGTGAATGGACTTTTGTTGGCTAAGGAGGATTTTATCAAGCTTCTCATTAACCATCTTCAAATCCTTCTTGTATGTGTCCTCTTTGTCAGTGGAGTTAGACCTTATGGTTCTATCATAGTCCTCATTGTAATTGCCATCTGACTGTGTNTTCAGGTCATTATACTGGGATGTGAGCCTTTGATTCAACTCAGCAAACTATTTGGCTTCCTCAATCTTTCCATGTGTTTGCCCAATCAACAACTGTTGCATCATAGCTCTTAAGTCTTGTTCTTGGCCTTGGTTAGTCTGAAACCCTGGTGGGGGACACAACTGAGGCTGGAACACTTGATGTTGTTGTTTGGGGACATAGTTGTTCTGTTGTTGAGGCTGTTAAGGTGGATAGACTTGGTCTTGTGGATTAGCTACATTGGTGCTTCTATAGGAGAGGTTGTTGTTCTTGAACCCTCCTTGGTTGTAGCCTTTGAATCCACCCTGGTTTTGCATATAACAGAGCTCAGCAAACTCATTCTCCCCCTCTTGAACTTGAACCTCTTCCTCACCAATGAAGTGAATGGACTTTTGTTGGCTAAGGAGGATTTTATCAAGCTTCTCATTGACCATCTTCAAATCCTTCTTGTATTTGTCCTCTTTGTCAGTGGAGTTAGACCTTATGGTTCTATCATAGTCCTCATTGTAATTGCCATCTGACTGTGTAAGGTTCTCAACTAATTCCCATCCTTCTTCCACATTCTTGTTGAGGAAGTTGCCATTTGAAGCTGTGTCAAGAAGCATCCTGATCTTGGGAAGCACTCCTCTATACAAGGTCCTTAGGAGTGACTCATTGCTGAAGCCATGGTGAGGACACTGAGTCTGAAATCCTTTGAACATCTCCCAAGCTTCACAAAAGCTCTCATTGTTTCTTTAAGCAAACCCAGAAATTTCATTCCTCAATCTAGCAGTCTTTGCATTTGAGAAGAATTTTGCCAGGAAAGCCTTCTTGCAAGCATCCCATGTGGTTATTGCTCCAGTAGGAAGAGTCTTCTCCCAAAGGTGAGCCTTATCTCCAAGTGAAAATGGAAAGAGCCTCAACTTGAATCCATCCTCACTCACTCCATTAATCTTGGTAAGACCACAGATTCTATCAAATTCATCAAGGTGGTCTAGAGGATCCTCCATTGGCAACCCATGGAATTTGTTGGCTTGGATCATGGAAATCAGTCCACTCTTGATTTCAAAGTTGTTGTTTGGTACTGTGGGAGGCACAATGCCAGCTCTCTGGTTGTGGGTATTGGATGCATCTCCAGCACCAAAGTTCCTTGGTCTTGGAACTGGATCTTGTTGCTCCATTATCACTTGATCTCCTTGCTGTTCTTGAATTACTCTTCTTTGCTTATATCTCAAACCCTTTTGCAGTCTGTGGATGTTGTCAATAGGCCTTTGAAGATTGTCTTTCCCCTTTGACCTTGTGTGCATCAACAAACTGAGATACTGACTCGAACAGGTGCATGGTCGAGTGCAGGCTCGAGTGAGTGGTCGAGTCGACATGGAACTGGTGTCTATTTAGATACGCTGTCAGACTCGATTAAGTGCTCGATCACTACTCGGTCGGGTGGTGGTCGAGTGGGTGGTCGAGTGGGTACCTGAAACTCAAGACAGCCAAGCAAAAGAAGATTCGAGTTCAGTAACTTCACAAGTGTATAAACAAACTTAATCTTAGACTAATATTGATCCTAAATGTCACAAAAACACTCTCAAATGGACAACGACGCCAAATTGAAACAAGATATATTTGGTGGGTGATGGATTGATGGATGTATGCAATGGTGAGATATGAATGAATGGATGGTAAGGTGTTTCAATTCCCCTTATGCAGTTGCATTATAAGAGGTGTCAATCTAATCTGAGAGTTGTGAACAATCAAGATGTGTATATGAGCATAAGTTAAGCCAAATATGCAAAGGATGTTTGTCACTAACAATCCTATTGATGAAATGTAAAGAGCAGAAAGTAAAGCTACTAGAACTAGATGCTAAATGTAAATGGAACAGAATGATTATCACTAATATGAAGCTAGAACAGAAATGGAAACTATACTAATGAACTAATGCAAGACAAGTAATGAACAGGACAATAAGTAAATGCAACAGAAATACAACTGGAATGAGACAAGAGATAAGACAGAACAACTACAAATCATAAACAGGAGTTCTGGGGATGAACTCGAGCAAGCACTCGATCGAGTGTAGATCGAGTGCAGGGTCGAGCTGGGCAAATCCGTGAAACAGAGCAATACAAGAAAAACAGAGCAATACACAAGCGAATCAAACAACGATCAAACAGCAGGATTAAGACTTCAAAATCAATAAACAAGGAAGGCCTTGAGGAGGGATTCATGGGCTGGACTAATGAATGAGGTCATCTAACTTGGTCAACAAATCTCAAGCAAACTTTGAGCTAATCTCTAGACATATATTTCTAAGACAAGTTTAATCCACTCTCATGGCAAGAAACAATCAAACCTATGCATCTCTAGACTTGTTCTCACAAAGTAAAGAATCTACACAAGCAGGCATTAAGCAATA
>NC_025696.1:23417605-23450822 GCF_000633955.1 Camelina sativa
TCCACTCTCATGGCAAGAAACAATCAAACCTATGCATCTCTAGACTTGTTCTCACAAAGTAAAGAATCTACACAAGCAGGCATTAAGCAATACGTCTCATACTAAACAAGACCTCTAATCTCTTAGCAAGCCTAATTGTAAGCTCTAGATCTAGCCTTATCTATGCTTCTTAAACATTGGTGTGATGCTAAGATGCTTGAAATCAAACCCTATACTCTCAGTTATAGGATCAACATTAAGAACATCTAGCCTAGAAGAGCTTCTACCACAATCAAGCTTGACCAAAGCAAACAAACCTCAAACACAGCCCAGCCTAACCCATCCTCAAGATCCTAAGCTACTACTCACAAGAACACATGATGAACATCAAAGTCATAAACCCAGAAAATACTGAAACTTGCATCAAATGAAAGATAAAGCAAAGATCTACAATATTCAAGAAGGAATCAAACACGAATTCTTAATATCTTGAAAGTTATGAAACCAACAAAATCCAAGAATCTTATGTTTTCTCTCTTAAAAGAGTACAAGATCTAAGAAAAATAAAAGTGCAAAAGGAATAATTCCCAAAAGGGTAAAAATTAGGTTTCTGACTATTCTAAAAAGCTGGACTCTTGGTGGCTACTGGGTACAAGGTCTTTAAATAGAAAAAGTAGTGGAAGTCCTAAAAATGCTAAAAGACAAATTAGCTAGGCGGCTCGGCCAACTCGACCTGGTGCTCGGTCGAGTGACAGGTCGAGTTGGCTTCTCTCGTGCAGCTTCCACTCGGTCGAGTCCCTCTCTGCACACGGTCGAGTGTCTGGTCGAGTGGGCGGTCGAGTGGGACTCTGGACCTTGGTTCTTCAGCCTTAACTCTCTTGCTTTCCCTTCATGATTGCCTCACTTCTCCTCAGCATTGCTTCCACGCTCCTTAAACTCCAAAATCACCTGACTATGCATGAAAAGATGCAAATGCAATGCAATTGTACTCTAATGCATGATTGGTCCTAAAACTATGCAATAATGGTAAAAATGGATAGCAAAAGATGAAAAAGATGTGAATTTACTAAAGGAAAACAGGGTAAAATATATGAACATCAGGAAGTGATATGTCGCAATTCTGCAAGTGAGGACAAAACACAAGGAATATCATGTGACGATTTGTAGTTCGGTAAAAAAGTCTTTAAAGCGTCTCAGACATAGCAAACCAACCGTCGGATATATGTGAGCCCACAGACCATGAGTGGGCGTGGAGCCCACTAAGAGACGTGTGGGCCCATAGGCCGGAAGTAGACATGAGGCCCACAAAGAGAGGTGACAAATAGGGTGTTACAAATGGTATCAGAGCCGAACCTAGACAAGTGTACAGTTAAGAGGGCTCATACTGTCAGAGGTGATGTTCTTGGTGCGCAACGAGGGCGTCACGATTTGTTAGTGAGGGTGAATTGTGACACCTTGATCTGAAGAGACGTTTAAAAGAATTGATTTGACCATTTATGTAACCAAAGTGCAATAATCATTTCGTCTAATGGTCCCGAAAATACTTCTTAGTTAAGCGTGCTTATACTGGAGTAGTTTGAGGATGAGTAATCTTCCGCGAAGTGATTGTCAGAACCGTGCGAGTGAGGATAAATAAAACGACCGTCCCATTTTTTTAAATAATATTAAACTAGTGATCTCATACTCACTAACAACCTAACCACATTCAAACCAAACAGCGAATTAACCAAACATAAACCAATGAATTAAATAAACCAATAGTGTCTAACCAACAATACCAATTATATAAACCAAGTCATAGAACAATGAATCAGCAACCTAAACAACCGTTCTAGACCACTACATTCCATTCTAGCAACCTAACAACAACATAGATCAACAAACAACCAAGCCATTAGAACATCGTCCACTTCATTGCCTTGATTCCATGATCACACTTTCCCTTTACCTGCACCACAAACACAAATTAAGATGCATAAGTATTATCATAAATACTCAGCGAGGCAATCCTCCCATCTAATGGGCTATACACACAATCAACTGAGAATCTGATGTTTATCAAACAACAAACAAACACAAACAAACCTGGAAAAGCAAGTATTAGCCGCCTGCTAAAAGGGTTGGTGTCAACCGACACCTGCCTGTTGTCGACAGACACTGACTCTTGGTGTCGACTGACATTGGGTCGACACTGACTATTGGTGTCGACCTACACTGCCTCTCAGTTTCGATCAACACTGCTCCTTGGTGTCGACCGACACTGCTCCTCGGTGTCGACCGACACCCCTCCTCGACACGAAAACCCTAGTACCAACACACGCCAAGTCTCCGCACCGTCAACTCCTTAGTGTCGACCGACATCCACCTGGTGTTGATTGACCCCAACTCCGCAGACATGTTCTGCTCGGAGCCGAAATTTGAATCTTCGGTTTTCAACTTCTCAAAATAGTCCAAAACTCTCCCAAAAGCCATAAAAACTCATGGGAACCACGAACCAACCAAAATCATGCAAGGAAACACCACAAACAGACATAAAACAAGCAAAAGAAAGGTATCTCAGGCTTAGGTTCAGCCGTGGTCATGCACTCACCTGTTTTGCAGGAAGTTTCTGACCAAAACCGACGAATCCAACCCTTTAGAAAGCTTCTCTCTCGTTTCTAGCACCAGATCTCCACTCCATAGGAACAGATCTCAGAAAACAAGCCAAGAAATCTCCAAAAAAGTCTATAACTCTCAAATAATCTTTTCTCCCTTCTTTTTTCTCTCTGTAGTCGACAAAATAGGCTTTCCGGAAACCCTCAAGTTGACTTCTCACGGTTTAGGCATCCAAAATCCAACCAATTTTTAGTTTTGATGATTTAAAACAAACAGGATCGAACCGGAAATTGTTGGTGTCGACCGACACCCTCCTTGGTGTTGATCGACACCCACCCCCAAAACCGACTATTTAGTTTGCGGATGTTACAATTCTCCCCCACCAACATAGATTCATCCTCGAATCTCGAACAACCATCAGTCAAGGACTCCCATGCAACCGCTTCCACGTCCCGCACCTCTTCCGACCGATCTACGAAGGTTACCTTCAGGCGATAAACCCACGTTCCATGATTATTTGCTTTCGACTTTTGGACTTTCATATACTCATAGTCTCAACCTTGAGTTTTAACTGGCTCCTCATCAGGCCTTAGCCTGCATGCCATAATTTTGGCTCCTCATCGGTCCTAAGCCTGCATGCCATAATATATAAGAAAAGTCCAATATTCATCTCTCGGGTTGCCACCCTACAGCGCGCCCCCGGATCGTCATCCAAAGTCAATATACCATTCATACCATATGACTGTACTAGGCTGGTTCAGATTATGACGGTACCCAAGAGTCGTTCAGGACCAACTTTCCTTAGAACAAACAATTTTGAACATGTATGTGTCCTATCTCCTAACCAGGTCTCCCTCCTGTGGCTTGCGTAAAACATTACAATGTTCTACCAACCACATATTTCCTAACTGGATTACCTCATGACCGCACAAGGATCATTAAAATGCCACAAGGGTGCCACTAAAGCAAAAAAATGTCCTAAACAGGTCCACCACCAAGCTGACAATGCCTAAACAGACCACCACCAAGACCAAACAAATGTCCTAAACAGGACTGCCACAAAGGCCAAACAATTATCCTAACAAGGACTGTCACCACGGCCACACATCCCGAAGAACCATCACGAAGACCACTCCTCCCGAAGGACCATCACGACGATTGACAACAAGATTTCCACCCAAGGTATCAATTCCCTATGCAGTTGTAGTACAAAAGGTTATCAATCCAAATGGTTGTAATGCTAGCAGATAGAATGCAATAAGCACTATGCAAGTCAAGCCAAGTAATAAAACGGGTTTTAACTAACAACTTAATATGAACATAAATAAAAAGAATAAAGCAAGAACTACTCGACCAAGGTACACGATGCAAGCAGTCGAGTACCAGATCGAGTAGGTGATTGGGTTACAAGAAACTAAAAACAAAATGATGAACCACTCTAAGGTCCACACGATTCAAGTGATCTAGTACTTGATCGGGTGGGGGATCAAGTTATTGCAAAAACTGTAAACAATCAAAATACAAAAGCTCCTAAGGATGGGGTAACTGGTTCATAAGCATTCCTAATCAACCGAGAATGTTTTAGATGCCTCAAGCAATATATTCCCTAGACAATGAATCTCTAACCCTTGCTAATCCATTCTCATGGTAGAAACAATCAATCTTAATTACTTCCCTACCAAACTCTCGTTGGAGAAACATGACCAAGCAGGAAGTAAAATCCGATCCACTAATGTCAATGAATCCCTTACTCATCTAATCTCTTAGGCTAAGTGAATAAATCTCTGGCATTAGTTGGTTCAAGCGTTTCAACAAACATCTCTCGATGCAGAAACACCTAAGATCTAATCTCAACCTCTCGGTGTAAAACTAGCATTAAGAATACTAATCCAGAAGAGAATTTTTAATAAGAACAATCAATCTAAAACATCCTAATCGATTAAGAACACTTACTAACCTATCCCATCCCTAGAAAATTTGGTTCACTACTCAGGTTTCATCACAAACAACACAGAAAACGAGATGAATAGAAATTGCAATGAAAAGTAATGAGTACAAATCGAAAACGGTAAAGAACATAAAGTACAATTGTAAACTGAAAAAAAAACACTTAAAACAAATCAAAGTGTTAAGATCGGCTGGAAATTGCCTCTGTAGCTCTCGCTCTCTCACTGTGTCGTGTGTGACGTTCTTGGTTGTGAGAAAATAGGAAAGGGTTTATATATGGAAACCCTTTGACCTAGCTGCATAGCATTGTCTGAAGGCCTACACGAGGCTAGGGTCGAGCACCTCCTCGGGTTAGGCTTTGGGTAGTTCCTTTTGAGCCTAGATCCGCTTGATCGGGTTAAGGTCTCGGGCTGTTTTTCTTGCACGATCACACTATCGAGTAGATGCTCGGGTTTCTCCTCATTCGTGTTATTTTAAGACTCCAAAGCACCTGTTTTCATCCAAAATGCAACAATTCAACACCCTAAATAACCTATGCAAATATATAAGGTTAAAGACCTAAAAATGCTAAGGTTAGGCTCTATACAATACAAATCATGACTAAAAAGATGCCTAAAAAGGTGTAAAATAGAGAGACATCATACCCCAAAACTTATCTCTCGTTAGTCCTCTAGCAAGAAAGTAAGAGGATGAGGTTTGAAAGTGGGGAATCAGAGCCAAAACTTTCTGACCGATTAGTTAAATTCAATATCCAAGTTTTTAACTCTAAGGTGCATAGTGAAAGAGTCTACTTAAGAACTTTCGCCAATCCCTTCACAACAAAACCTTATTCTACCCTTAATCTACACATGCATTCAGATCCGTCATTCCCTTTAACAATTATTAGCAGTAAACCATGAATCAATGCATTGTCAGCAAACTCAGTTGGCTAGGATGAATGGATTAGAGACAAAGGTGGTCTCTTTTTCAAAGGGTTTATCTTTTTTAAACTGGTTTCTCTCAATAAAAATGAATTGAGCTTTAGGAGAATGCTAAAGGTAAACTTCAATAGATACTTACAAGAATAGGATCCCATCTACCCTACTTTCCTAAGTGATATATAACACATATATTATATTGTTGACGATAATGTTTTCTTGACAAATAAATAATTTGATATATATCACATTGTAACAAATATCACCTTAAAAACTACAGGAAGAATAAACGGCATCAATGACTACCTCATGATCTTTTATCTTTAAGAGAGTTTCTTTCTTATTTATATTCCATGAAAATATTCTTTAAATGCTTTGATGTTGATTATCCATTGCTGACCTGATTGTATATAGCATTTATGATTAAATGCTGATACTAACATAATATTATTATGTATAAAATCTGAATATACCGAATTTCATTAACATTACTTAGTGAAAGGTACATATATAATATCGTATCATATATCATCTTTATCAGGCTTGTTTACCAATCGAAGCAAGTGTAGTGTACCATATAAGAATTCTCAACCGATTGATGAATGTGCCTATCTTAGCTCACTTTCCATGATTATATGACCAAACGGTTAAATCTGACTTGAAATCTAATAACATATTTAATAAAGTATGTCATGTATTTTTCCACAAACTCATTAGTTTCATACAATGAATGAGATTTCAAAGATTTTAATTTAGTCATGTGTATTATTATCTTTTTAAGTTTTAGAAATTTATTTTAACCATTTTAACTAGATTTCCTTCATCATTATCTATGATGCGTACAATGCACTCGCAGTCTTTCGACATCTATTTTATTTTCACCTTCTATTGGCTCACATATAATATATAGAGAAATATCCTAAAATAATATTAAAACAAGTTTTATGGACAATTATAGCACACACTCCAAAAATTTTCAAAAATAGCACTATTTAACACATTACAATATTTAAAATTAATTTTTAGAATTCTTTTATTTAGGTTTGGGTTCTCAATTTCACATATAGGGTATAGTTTTGAGGGGTAGGGTTTGTTATAAACCACTTAAGGATGGATTCCATAACCAAGCCCATACACGGTCCATACACTGTCCAAGACTTGAAGCCCATTCGGTCAAGGCAAGGAAGCCCATCGGCCATTAGTCTTAGCTTATGTCGGTCTAAGTGTTTTGCGTTTCCTATTGTGATAATGCCTAGACTTTACTATATATATGTAACCTCTATCAATTCTATGGAATAACAATAAGAGATTTCAACCTTTGAATCCTCTAATTTACAACATGTTATCAGCACGATAGCCCTAAATATCTAGCTGAGTAAAACCCTTACCCTAAAAGCCGCCGCCTCCTTCCCTTGTTCGAAGTTACTAACGGCGATCGATCCTTGCTCATCCAAGTTCGGTCCGGGGTGAGTTTCTGTTTGGGTTTTTGTTCGAGATTTGATCGAGGTTCGCGGTTCGTGATCCTGTCCGAGAGAAGCGGTTCCTGCTCATGTTCTGTCCGAGTGCTGTCCAATTCCTGTCCGAGGTTTGTGATCGAGAGATAGGTACAACCGAGGTCTGTTAGGTCCCGGTTCATATCCAGTCAGACCCCTATTGGTGAAAGGTAAATAAGATCAAAACCTCCTTAAGAACATATGAATCGAATCTGATCTATAAACTTATTGGAACCCTAAAACTACAAAGTAAACAATCAACAAACAAGTTTTATGCTAAAACCCTATGACTTTAAAACTTAAAATCGGATGTCTTGTTGCTTAGGGTTGCATAGATTAATTGTGAATTGAACCATATTATATCATGATTAAAATCCAATTATGATTGTTTGATTACTTGAGTTCTGATTGCTTGAAACCTTAGAACTAAACACTAAGATCCGAATTCCTTAAGATTAAAAGTTTAGCGTTGATTGATTGTTTGTTGCATAAGAACCCTAGAACTAAAACTATTAAATTCGAAATTCATAGAAGAAAATTTAAACTGATTGTTCTAAGGATTAAAACCAATTAAGATTATTTGTTTATTAAATCCCTAAAATTCGAAATCCCTAAGAAAGACATTAGTCTGATTGTTCTAGGATGAATCCGATTGTTCTTAAAATTATTTGTTAAATTTCCATAAATCTAAAAATTGAAATCAGGATTAAACATAGATTAGGATAACTTCTAAATTATTTTGTGTAATTATCCTAAAAATCCTAAGAAAATATTTACTAAACTTACCTTATTCCTATTTGGAAAAGGAAAATTTAAGAAAAGGAAAATCAATCTAAGAAAAGGAAAATTACTAAAACTCAAATTACTTAAGAAAAAACAAGGAAAACTTTGCATGCTAGTATCTATCTAGGATTTATTGTTTTCCATGCATACCAAAGCCGAAAATTATAAGAAAAAGCAAGGCATGTTTCGGTTTCAAATACCGCATGGCCTAAGACATGGTTTGTTCTCAAATACGGCATGACCTATAAATTGAATGCATGGTTCGGTCTCAAATACCGCATGCTAATGATCTGATGCATGTCATATATTTTATAAATGTCAAAGATTAACAATCTCCAAATACAATTATATATCAAAAGGACCGATGCAAATGCATTGAGATTAATAATGATCGCACTGAAAAAAAGGTAGACATAAAATGATTATGCATATACTCTATTATCTTGCTGAGAGTTTAGAAAACCAGTACCTCATGATAGATGATCCTCTTGACCTTTGGACAGAGCTTAAAAAAGCAGATATGGACACCAAAAGATGGTGCTCCTACCAAAGGCTCAATTCGATTGAAAAACCTAAGGATCCAGGACTTCAAATCCGTGGATGAGTGTAACTCAGAGCTTTTTAAGATTATCTCAATCCTAAGGTTGTGTGGTACTGAGATTAGTGAGAAGGATCTCCTAGAGAAAACATTCTCTACTTTTCACACCAACGATATACTGCTTCAGCAACACTATCGTGAAAAGGGGTTTTAAACCTATGGGGACCTAATATCTTGTTAATCTCTATCAAGAGAGTTTGAAAAAGAATCCAGAAGCTAATTTGGTGCATCTCGATGGTGAAGGAGAATTTGGCCATGAGAATGATGACCAATTAGATTATGACACTTCTGGTTGCTTAAATGTTGCTTTGGGTTAATTTTTATGTTTTATGACTTTGAATTTTATTGGATTATTATTTTGGTTTAAATTCAATTATTTTCTTTCCTTCCTTATATATATATATATATATATATATATATATATATAATCGATTGTGTTATTAAAATTAAAACATAAATTCTTGTCCATATTAGAAATGGCTAAGGACAAGAACATAATTGTGGTGGATAGTGGATTAAACAACACAATTTTGAAGGATAAAGAGATATCTTGAAAAATCTCATAATGAAAATGCCAATATTAGCAAGATAGTGGGTATAGCAAGCCTAAGTGAAGGCTACGGCCAGGCATATATTTTTATGGCACACATCTTGAACTAAGTGATACCTTGTATTCACCCATCTCTAAGAGAAACTTTTTGAGCTTTAAAGACGTTCGATTGAATGGTCATCATGTTATATTAAAGGGTGAAGGAAACAAAGAGTTCTTATATAATTACTAAAATCGAATAAGGACATAAGAAAGTCCCAGAGACTATACCTGCACTAGCTACTGGTTTATACCATGCTAAGATTAATATGATATAAGCTAATTTGGCAATGAATAAGATAATTCACTTTATGGCATGACCGGTTTGGCCATCCGGGTTTGAACATGATGCGTAAATTAATTATGAATGGGCACACTCTTAAAGAGAGAAAAGTTATCCCTAAAACTCACGTGTGTAGCATGTACACAAGGAAAACTTATTATAAGGCCATCACCAGATTTTCCACTTAAGACTATATGTCTAGAAAAGATTGGTGAATTTATATCCCAAGCATTTAATAATTATGGTATGTCCATGGGGGAAGTGTGGACCACCCTGTGGCACATGTACATACAGAGAATGGATTAGATGAATCCTTCATTAAATGTATTAAATTAAATGCTCGACCATTACTCATGAGATCGAAGCTTCCTGTGTCGGCTTGGGGACACACAGTATAACATGCAACAGAGCTTATACGCATCAGGCCATCTAGTGAGTATAAATATTCCCAAATTAATAACGGGTCATAAGCCAGATATATCCCATCTAAAATAATATACGGGTGTGCCGTTTATATTGCATCATCAGAGAGAACAAAGATGGGATCTCAGAGGAGGATGGGAATATATTTTGGATATGAGTCTCCCACTATTATTAAGTATCTTGAGCCGACCACAGGAGATTTATTTAAGGCCAGATGCATGGACTGTCAGTTTACAGAATCCGAATTTCTTATGTTGGGTGGAGAGACAAGCAAGCTGGTTAAAGAAAAATTATGGAATCAAACATCCTTAAATTGGCAAGATCCTCGGACTCTAGCATGTGATGCAGTCATGCAGAGGTCCAGAAAATTATTCATTTGCAAAGCTAGCTAATAAATTGCCAGATTCCTTTGCTGACCCAAAGAGAGTTATGAAATCGTACATACCAGCTTGTAATGCACCAGTACGTATTGATGTTCAAAAAGGAACACAATCAAGTTGCTACAGAGTCTAAGGCACATTTGAAATGTGGTAGACCATTAGGTTCCAAAGATAAGAACCCTCGGAAATCTAAAAAAGGTGCAAAACAAACCGAGGTTAAGGACTTAACAGACATGGCCGCGGCAAATCCTAACGTACCAAATGAGGTTTGGGACGCTGAACCTCAAGGACCTAAAGGTATTGATAATAATGAGATCTCAATAAATTATATCATGTCTGGAATTCAATGGAACTATAAAGATGTCGACATCGATGAAATATTTGCATACAAGGTAGCACTTGAAATAAATGAGGATCATGAACCCACGTCTATATTAGAGTGCACTCAAAGTAAAGATTGGTTAAAATGGAAAGAAGCCATTGACGTGGAGTTAAACTCTTTAAAGAAGAGGAATGTGATATAAAGCCAGTTGGACATAAATGGGTCTTTGTAAGAAAGAGAAATGAGAATAATGAAATCGTGAGATATAAGGCACGGCTTGTAGCACAAGGATTCTCTCAAAGACCAGGAATAGATTATGAGGAGACTTACTCCCTTGTGATGGATGCAACGACTTTTAGATATCTAATAAGTCTGGCTATAAGAGAAAAACTGGATTTGCGGTTAAAGGATGTTGTAACCGCATACTTACACGGTCCACTGGATAATGAAATTTATATGAGATTACTAGAGGGTATTTGAGCTCAAAGATAAGAGTGGTTCTCGAGAACAGTACTGCATTAGGCTGAACAAATCCCTTTTATGGACTGAAATAGAGTGGTCGAATGTGGTATAACCGATTAACTGAGTATTTAGCTAAAGAAGGCTATAAGAATGACCCAATCAGTCCATGTATTTTTATTAAGAAGTTTGCAAATGATGTAGTACATTTCTATGAATTAAATTATCGAACCTCAGTTTGCAATGATCAACACACCAGGAATACACATGAATGCTTAATCTAAGCTAATAAGAAAGGGGTTTGTTTTATGTATCAACTAACTAGAAGCAACTTTAAATAAATCAAACAAACAAACTAAAAGCAAGCAAACACACAACTAAGAACAGTTTTAAAATCAAGATTAAACAAGTGAACCTTAGGCAAGGTAATTGACTCGGGAGATAGCTAATCAATCCTAGATGTCTAAGCAACAATCAAGAACAATCCTATGGCTAAGAACACTTATGCAAATCAATCCATTTCCATGATAGAGATTCTATGCTAATCAAGTGATAATCAACAATTTCCAAAGGTAATCACAAGGCAAGCATGCATTAATATCAAGTCTAAATACCACTAAGCACCCTAATCATCAAGCAAAGCTCTTGAATAGTTTGGTTCAGGAATTTTATCAAACACCTTGTGGGCATAAAAATCCTAATGTCTAGATTCAAGCTTGATCAAAGCAATCTAGCATTATTAACACTAATTAGGATAGGAAATACATAAATAAAGCCCTAGACATCAAAGATCAATCATCTATCTCCCTAATCTACCAAGCCCAAAGTTCTAAGGATCTACTCACTCATCATCATGATCACACAAAGGAAAGAGTTTGATCCTTGTGAAATCATAATAAGAGATTGTAGATTAGGAGATTAGAAAGAAGAAATTGCTATTAAAAACTTAGAATTACTCAATCCTTCAACAAACCAAGCTTAAGAAGCCTAAGTAGCTGCTAAACAAAAGATAAGATAAGATATATGTCTCCCCTTAATAGGGTTAGAGTATTTATAGGAAGGTAGAAGAGAACCCGGGTCAACCCAAAACAAAGTGGGTCAAACCCGGTTCAAAAAGAAAACAAGAGTGGTGCTGGCTCCAGCGGCCATGGCTTGGCCGAGTGGTGTGGCCGCGTGTGTCTTCGCACCTTGGTCCATCTGATCTCCAGCGGCCATGGCTTGGCCGAGTGGTGTGGCCGCGTGTGTCTTCGCACCTTGGTCCATCTGATCTCCAGCTCTGGCTGTATATACGCTCACTAAAACAGGTATAACTCCTTAAACACACATCCGATTGTTCTGAAATCACCTCCATGGCATAGCTTACTCAATTTCCAATAACTTTGGAGAAGAACTCTGGAGCTAAATCCGAAGGAAAGGTCTTCATACGAGTCGATCTTTGAGGGCCTGCAGACTGGTTCCGAATCATCAATCATCTTGTGTGCATCCAAATGTGTGTCTTCCATTATATTGCTAATTATTGACTTATTTACATCTCTACTCCAACACCTGAGATACCAAACTTGATGCAACATGCAACCTAAACAACCTAAATGCTCATGAATATGCACAAAACAATGAATAAATAAGCTTTAAAATCACATAAAAACACAAGATATCCACTCCCCCAAACTTATACTTTGCTAGTCCTCTAGCAAAAATCAAGCAAGAGTGAGAGAGAGAGGGGTTTGAAAAAGGGATTCAGAACCAAAAAGCATCAACAAAGGATTCAAACCACAGTCCTTAAATGTAATTCAATGGTACTAAAATCAATCAAAGTCCTTACAAATACTTTTCTATGCTTTTCACAATACATCACTCTAGTTCACTTTCTATCTATTGATAAAGACTTGCAATCCTATTGAACATCTCTTTCACATTCATTAAAGTGTTTGGTGTGATCTTGCAAATGGAAAATAAATCAAGCTCAATTGGTTAAGGGAAATGCTTTTTATAAAGTGGTTGGAAATGGTGTTTTTGGGTGGTTAACTCTCAAACAAAGAGGAATGCTAGACAGTCATGAAATCTATCTAAGACTGAGAATAATTTGGGCATACAAAGCTTAGCTCTCTATGTTCTACCCACCTAAAAGTTTTTCTACCATTTTTCTCATCTTTCTTCCTTTTTTCCAAACCCAAAGACTCAACTTTGATCTCTTAAACCCCCCCTTTTTTTTTTTGTAACTTCAGGTCTTATTCTTTTTGATATCTCTAAGGCTGTTCTTTGCTTTAAACATTAGCTCCTTTTATTTCTTATTCTTTCCTTGCTATACTCCCAATCTTATTTGATTTTCCTTTACTCAATTCTTTTTGATTCTAGGAGATTATAACAATACTTTCTATCCCATTTCTTTGAGACTTAGAGCTTATAACCAAACTTGACCTTAGACACTTTTCTTTTCTTTTATGACCAAGTAAACCTTTATTTCCCTTCTTATTCCCTATTGTTCCCAAACTTGAACCCAAATCAACATTCTAACCACCTATTTCTTTCAAAACCAGTCCTATTAGCTAGCTATAAAGGTTCCAAGCCTAGCTAAAACAAGAGCCAGTTCTTTGTCATTCTCAATACTCTCAAGATTTCACAACCTATAGCATTATCAAGAAAAGGCCTCACTCAACAAATCAATACAAGGCTTGAAAGAAAAGGTTTGGGGTTCAAAGGCATGGCAAGAGATTGGGTTAAACAAAATAGAGTGGCAAATAGAGATAGTTAACCCAAATGAAAGTTCCATTAGCTAGCATTCATAGTCCATAAGCAAGATAATTTAAAGATCATATTAAATTCCAAATAATATAGAGATGCAGCAATGATCAAGCAAGCTTTACACTAGAAGAAAATGCTTTCAAGTGACACAATGCTTTAAGCTTAGACTCTTCATTTTTTCCCAAAAATTAAACAAGCACCAACGAACTATAGATGAGGGCTGTGGATTCAATCCTAAGTCTCTACTTCTACCAAGGTAGTGTCATTATTATCTCAAATGCAAATGCAAATGCATACTAAATGCTTCTAGACTCAATCCTAAACACAAGAATGAATATGCAAAGTTACATGCATTTGTTTTTGTTTTTTTTTTTTTTGAAAATTTTTCAAATTTTTTTGATTTTCTCAAAACATAGCTATTAACAATGCATCACAGAAAAGATGAAAATCAAAACAAAACACAATGTTAGATGGTTAGTCCCTCCCCCAAACTTAATTCACACAGTCCCTGTGTGAGAAACATCCAAGAGAAAGACTAACAAAATAAAGAAAACAAGACTCAAATGATATATACAATAGAAAGTTAGGACCATACCTTGGCCCTAGTTGTGAACCTTAGGGAATGGAGTGATAGGAGGAGCTATAGTGCTCCCTTGAGATCCTGTTGAATTGGTGGAAGGAGAGTGGAGGTTGATAGTAATCACACTTGAGAGATTCGAACCTCAGTTTGCAATGATCAACACACAGGGAATACACATGAATGCTTAATCTAAGCTAATAAGAAAGGGGTTTGTTTTATGTATCAACTAACTAGAAGCAACTTTAAATAAATCAAACAAACAAACTAAAAGCAAGCAAACACACAAATAAGAACAGTTTTAAAATCAAGATTAAACAAGTGAACCTTGGGCAAGGTAATTGACTTGGGAGATAGCTAATCAATCCTAGATGTCTAAGCAACAATCAAGAACAATCCTATGGCTAAGAACACTTATGCAAATCAATCCATTTCCATGATAGAGATTCTATGCTAATCAAGTGATAATCAACAATTTCCAAAGGTAATCACAAGGCAAGCATGCATTAATATCAAGTCTAAATACCACTAAGCACCCTAATCATCAATTTCCATTGGCTAGGAAAGCAAAGCTCTTGAATAGTTTGGTTCAGGAATTTCATCAAACACCTTGTGGGCATGAAAATCCTAATGTCTAGATTCAAGCTTGATCAAAGAAATCTAGCATTATTAACACTAATCAAGATAGGAAATACATAAATAAAGCCATAGACATCAAAGATCAATCATCTATCTCCCTAATCTACCAAACCCAAAGTTCTAAGGATCTACTCACTCATCTTCATGATCACACAAAGGAAAGAGTTTGATCTTTGTGAAATCATAATAAGAGATTGTAGATTAGGAGATTAGAAAGAAGAAATTGCTATTAAAAACTTAGAAGTACTCAATCCTTCAACAAACCAAGAGTAAACAAGCTTAAGAATCCTAAGTGGCTGCTAAACAAAAGATAAGATAAGATATATGTGTCCCCTTAATAGGGTTAGAGTATTTATAGGAAGGTAGAAAAGAACCCGGGTCAACCCAAAACAAAGTGGGTCAAACCCGGTTCAAAAAGAAAACAAGAGTGGTGCTAGCTCCAGCGGCCATGGCTTAGCCGAGTGGTGTGGCCGCGTGTGTCTTCTCACCTTGGTCCATCTGATCTCCAGCGGCCAGGGCTTGGCCGAGTGGTATGGCCGCGTGTGTCTTCGCACCTTGGTCCATCTGATCTCCAGCTCTGGCTGTATATACGCTCACTAAAACAGGTATAACTCCTTAAACACACATCCGATTGTCCTGAAATCACCTCCATTGCAAAGCTTACTCAGTTTCCAATAACTTTGGTGAAGAACTCTGGAGCTTAATCCGAAGGAAAGGTCTTCATACGAGTCGATCTTTGAGGGCCTGCAGACTGGTTCCGAATCATCAATCATCTTGTGTGCATCCAAATGTGTGTCTTCCATTATATTGCTAATTATTGACTTATTTAGCTCCAAAGCACACTCTCCTTGTACATCTCTACTCCAACACCTGAGATACCAAACTTGATGCAACATGCAACCTAAACAACCTAAATGCTCATGAATATGCACAAAACAATGAATAAATAAGCTTTAAAATCACATAAAAACACAAGATATCAGCAAACAAAGGGTTTGTTATTATAGCAGTTTATGTTGATGATTTAAACATATTTGGAACCCCTGGTGAAATTGCCCAAAAGAGTAGAATATCTCAAGAGAGAATTTGAAATGAAAGACTTAGGAAAAACTAAGTTCTGTTTGGGGCTACAACTTGAGTACATGAATAATGGAATCCTTGTGCATCAAATGGCATATACAAAAAAGGTACTCAAGAGGTTTAATATGGACCAGGTTCACCCATTGACCAGCCAATGGTTGTGAGAAGCCTTGACTTGGATAAAGATCCATTTGGTCCAAAGAAGGACAATGAAGAAGTTCTTAGTCTAGAAGTGCCATACCTCAGTGCTATAGGAGCGTTAATGTTTCTGGCTACCCACACTAGACCAGACATATGTTTTTGCCGTGAACCTCCTTGCAAGATTTAGTTCTTGTCCGACCCAAAGGCACTGGGGTGGAATTAAGTATTTGTTACGTTACCTACAAGGAACTAAAGATTTGGGTTTATATTATACTAACTATAACAAAGAAGGTTTTAGTTGGTTTTGCTGATGCAGGTTATAACAAAGAGCATTTAGCGTGTCTAGTCGAGGTCGATGACTCAACATATCAGGACAGATTGTGGTATGGTCGAAGACAAGGAGCCAACCGTTATATATGAAGACAATACAACTAACATCGCACAGCTCAAGGAAGGTTACATCAAGGGAGATCGGACAAAGCATATCCTACCCAAGTTCTTCTTCACACATGAACTACAAAAGGCCGGAGAAGTTCAAGTGGTTCAAATTCAGTCTAGTGACAACTCAGCCGATCTCTTCACCAAATCATTGCCGACAACAACATTCAAGAAGCTCATGCACCAGATTGGGATGCAGAGACTTAAGGACTTCAGGGATGCTTAGAACAGGGGGAGCAATGTGTGCTGTACTCTTTTTCCTTCACCATGGTTTTGTCCCACTGGGTTTTCCTGGTAAGGTTTTAATGAGGCAGCATCCCCAAGCACATTACATCGATCCCTTAGCATCTTGCATGGTTATGTCATCCAAGGGAGAGTGTTATAAACCACTTAAGGATAGACTCCATAACCAAGCCCATACACGGTCCATACACTGTCCAAGACTTGAAGCCCATTCGGTCAAGACAAGGAAGCCCATCGGCCATTAGTCTTAGCTTATGGCGGTCTAAGTGTTTTGTGTTTCCTATTGTGATAATGCCTAGACTTTACTATACATATGTAACCTCTATCAATTCTATGGAATAAGAATAAGAGATTTCAACCTTTGAATCCTCTTATTTACAACAGGGTTTAATATTTTGAATATAGGGTTTTATTTTGAAAAATTAATTTGAAATACAGTGCTATGTGTGAAATTTTAGAGATGTTGTGCTAAATTTGAAAAATACTTATTTTAATGCTATTTTTGAGAATCTTCCTAATATATACTAGACTGTAAATTGGTTTTGAAGACATATTATAACTGTTTTACTTATTATTTTTTAATACTCAAATTTGGATTAAAAGCATTTGATTCAATTTATGAAATATCAAATTTGGTTTTTCTTGTTGATCATGTTATAAACTGACTTTCAATTTTATTTTTTTATCTGTTTAATTTTACAAATATAATTACATAAATGTTGTTTTATTTTACCATGAATTTAAAATTTACTTTCATTCTTTAAAACATTTAAACATTTAAAATTTAAAACTATGATCAGTTTATAAAAAAATTAAATTATATTATTACCACTAATAAAAAAATGAAAAATATTTGGGTTCACTCCTAGGGTGAACCCTGTTGTTCACTTCTTCATTTTCAACCAATCAGAATCTTCTATAAATTATTTCATTTAAAATTTAAATCAAAATTAAATTAAAAAATCAAAACAAATTAAGGAAATAAATTCTGTATACTTTTAATCAAGGAAAGTTAAATATTGGCTTGTTTTATATTTTACAATTAGAACAAAATTATGTGTTGGTTTAAGTTTACAAATAAGATGATTAGGGTTTAGATTTTAGAATTAAAATAAAATTATATGTCGGTTTGGGGTTACAAATAAGTTTAGATCGGCAGGACGAACCCACACTTGGAATCACCTTTTGTTAGAGTATGCCAAAGATGAACTGCCATCTCATGGAAAGACAGGAAAAAATTGGACTGTAGATTTGGACAGAATTTATGCACCGGTCTTCATTAATGGTAATCACTGGATCTCAGTTTGCATTAACTTCAGACTAAGAACAATTGAAGTCTTCGACTGTAATCAATACCAAACCAGAAGACATGTTGAGCCATTCGCTAATGTCATCCCTCGTCTTGTGAAGGAGATTCACAAAAAGGTTGATGGAAAAGCTCCCTTGTTGACTCCATACGAGATCATCCAGGTTTGTATGCCACCTAAATTAAATCGGTCAAGTTGTGATTGTGGAGTTTATGCCCTGAAGTATATCGAGTGTCACATGTGTGATCTATCTTATGAGTTGATTGACGATGAAAACATCAAGCAAGCTTGTTTGAAGTTGGCAGTCGATCTTTGGTCAGCAGCAAAGGATCCTGTGCTAGTGGAACGAATGAAAACTTATGTGCGTCCAGTATGCAGCTGAGTTTGTAGACCTTGGCTAATTTTTAATTGTCTTTATGATTGTTTTGTAAATGATGGTTTTTGATGCTTTTGCTTGTTAGACTAATATAAGACTCATTAGTATTAATCCTTGATGGTGTTGCTTTAGGACTTACTAATATGAGACTCAATAACATAAGGTCATAAACATAAGAACACAAAAACATACACGATTTAAGCATACCGATGACCTGGTTTAAACATACACGATTTAAGCATACCGATGACCCGGTTTAAACATACACGATTTAAGCATACCGATTTAAGCATACACAATTTAAACATACACGATTTAAGCATATCGATGACCCGATGTAAGCATACCGATGACCCGGTTTTTAATTTCAACATTTAAGGAAAAAAATAAAATTAGGGATCTTCTTTTCCAATACTTGATCTTCTTCTCCAATACTCTCTTCTTCTTCTTTCCCGATACTTTCTTATTCTTCATCGCAAAAACTGATAGTAGCCATGAGCCAACGTTCTTCGGCTGGTTCGTCAGGGTTACCGTCGAGAAGTTCTCAGGTTGGAGTTCCGTGTAGATGCTGGTGTGGTGGAGAGATTAGAACCTACACCTCAAAGACAGAAGAGAATCCATGTAGAAGATTTTACAGATGTGTTGTTGGTGTGAAGGTAATTTACTTTTATCAGTCCTTATTCATCACAATAGATGAAATTTATTAACTATTGTTATCGAAACAATGATTTTAGGAGAAGAAGGAGAAACACTTGTTCCGTTGGATTGATGATGCTGTTCTAGAGGAGATTAGGATGGTTGAAAGCAAACAAAACCAACTCTTAGAGGATCTAAAAAAGATGGTAACAAACAATGTGGAGCTCCAAAAGGAGATGGTGAAGGAGATGAAAGAAAAGATGGAGAAGAATATGATTGAGATCATCAGGCAAGAGCTAATGGTTGCAAAAGAGAGTATGGAGAAGTCGAACAAGCAGAGGATTTGTGTACTAGTCGTATTGGCAGTTTCAATGGCGTGGCTTTATAAGAAGATGATATGATGTCTTTGCTTTCTGTATTTTGTTGTTATGCTTAACACTTTTTGTTAGTCTTGTTTTTTGTACTCTGGTTTTAATGAAAGTTTGATTGAAAGAAAACACCATCAAGGAATTTCAAAACACATGAGTATCATTCATCACAAAGGTGCTGCCGTGAAACACAACCCACGAATTTCAAAACAAATGAGTCTATTAATCGAAAATAAAAACCATCAAACAGCATCATTCATAATAAAGCAGCTGCCACAAAGGTGCTGCCGTGAAACACAACCCACGAATTTCAAAACAAATGAGTCTATTAATCGAAAATAAAAACCATCAAACACCATCATTCATCACAAAGCAGCTGCCACAAACACAACCCAGAGGCTAGCTGAAACATAACGAGTACCGTAAATATAAATGAAATCAAAAATTCAAAAACAGGAATCTTAAGTTGATGCACAAACCATTTTTATATCACGATATCACAGGTCGTTCTGTTATGCCCTTCTTTGCCACACCGCGCACACTTATGTCTCTTTGACCCTTGTGAGTTTTGTGATGATTTTATCTTGTCTTCAGCGGATTCATATCTTCTTTTTCTTCGCCGTCCTGGATGTCTTCTTGTTTCAGGTGGTCGAACTTTTGCATCTTCAACATGCTGTGGGACTCGCCATTCTTCTTCAGGAACACCTATTGGATTAACAGTTTCCTCATATTGCGATCTCCATGCAGTAGTGGTATACACATCATCAGCATAAGGATATAGATCCTTGCCTATATCAAAAGCTCCTTTTATAGCATGTCTACAAGGGAGTTTTTGGATGCTGAACTTTCCACATGAACAAGTCCTTCTTTCTAAGTCAACAATGTAGTCTACTCCATTACCTTTAACCTGGATCTGCGATCTGCTCATCAAATAACCGTTCATGAATTTACCTTTCTCTATTCTTCTTGAAATCTTTTTCTCCACCTCAACAGTTAAAGGATCTTTATGCTTTGCACTTAACTCTCTACTCTCATAAAACCAGCGTGTCATCATTTCTCTGATGCTGTCTAACAAAGGAATTATTGGATACTCTCTGGGTGTCCTCAAAGCAGCATTGATTGATTCAGCTGCATTGTTGGTGTTAATATCATACCTATAACCCGAAAAATGACAGCGAGCCCATTTTGTCACATCGGCTTCCTCTAGATAACTTCCAATAGCAGGACTAATATTATTAACTTGCCTAAACTCTTTCTCAAACTCAGCAACTCTATAAGCTTTTGATGCTTTCGCAACCTTACCAGCGACACCTCTTCCCTTATGATATGTTATCACATTACTAATCAAGTGGTGGATGCAAATACCATGTTTAGCCAATGGATAGATGTTTCCAATTGATTTAGCAATCGATGTATGTCTATCTGACACAAATGATAAACCTTCTTCATCAGCTATAACCATCTTAAGTTGCATAAAAAACCACTCCCATGAACAATCATTCTCAGAATCAGCAATTCCAAATGCGATTGGATACAAATTGGAGTTACCATCTACAGCTGTAGCAACTAGGAGAACCCCTTTGTATTTATTCTTCAAAAATGTACCATCAACTACTATCACTTTCCGCATTGACTTGTAGAACCCTCTTGTTGATTGACCAAAAGAAATAAATAGATATTTAAATCTTCCATCAAAGTCAATTTCATAATTCGTGAACGTACCAGGATTCGCTTCTTGTAGCATGTGCAAGTATTTTGGAATCTTAGCATAACTTTTCTCAGGAATTCCTCTAACTTCGTTAACTGCATACTCCCGAGACTCCCAAACTTGGTGATATGTTAGCTCGTAGCCATACCTTGAACGAATAATATTAACTATATCATTCGGTTTAGGACCTTCCTTCACACCCTCATAGCTTTGCTTAATGAGATGTCCAATTGTTCTTGCAAATGGAGTCCTACAAAATGAGTTTTTTTTTTGAAGGGGCAGATGTATGGTTACCCACAAACTTGTTGATTTTGAAATATGTAGACGCTTGTAAACACTCAGCCCGGAGACGCCAATTACAAGCACTATCAATGCAGCGTATACACCACCATCTCTTATCAGATTTTGTAATCCTGTAGTCGCAGTTATATTTCATTGTATACATTTCCATAGTAGCCTGTAAAGCTTCCTTACTACTGAAATATTCCCTCTTTTTTACCATTGAATCTTCCAACTTTAAACCAGCAGCATCACCAAGATTAGCATCAGTAGGCTTTTCTAATACATCATTAGTCGGCTTAGGTGAATTCCTTGAAATAATACCTACTGATTTTCCCACATCAACTTCTACATTACAACCATCGCTACTATCGACTGGGAACTTATTCAGATGGAACTGGACTTTACTCCTATCACCAGCAACTACTCTTTTGAATGTAACACACAACCGAATCATGTTTCTCTTTTTCAGATATGTAATAAAAATTTTCATACCTCTATCATTTGTCAATACAACAGGAGGACAATCAACTTTAACCTCTGTGGGTAGATAACTGAATTCCACATCAAACATATTTTGCTCTATTTCATAGTCTTCTGAAACCATCACCTTCAACTCTTTAAGAGATGTAGTGGGTTGCAAAGTCAGTAATCTAGCACGTTTTTCTTCATCATCAATAAATCTCCACTCCTTCTTTGCATCCAGTGTCCATACACCACAAGTAACATAGATTTGCATCATAAACAGGTAAGTGAAAGCTTTTGTGGAAGGTGGAAGAGATGGTGACCGATCACGTTAAGGTATAATGTCAATTTTTCTTAATTTGTTTATCTTCTAAATAATTTAGAATACGCTTTCTAAAATGTATTAGAATAAATCTAAACAATAATTACGAAATCTTAACCATAAATTAAGAATATTTAAAAAATATTTAAAAATATTCACTTTCCTTATTTAATTTATTTTCTTTCTATTTTTAGGGTATTATAAGGTTTACAAACTGTAGAATGAACAATCTAAGGGGGGTGTATTCAATATAATATTCCAAGTGATTTTAGTTTTCATGAGATTTTAAAATTTTTTGATGATTTTAGGGAGGTTGATATGATTTATTGTAAAATTATTTCAAACCCCACCTAAAACCATGAGATTTGGATTTGTGTATTTTTAACTAAAGAAATCCTCTCAAATCCTCCAGAATCCAAAAAATTATTAAAATCCAAATCTGCAGACTATTTTGAATAACAGTGGATTTTGAGATAGATTTTTAAATCATTAATTCAATAACAGTAGATTTCAGGAGACTTTTTAAAATCCATGATTCAATAACAGGGAATTTCAGAAGACTTTTTAAAATCCATAATTGAATAACATATGATTTGTAAATTTTATACAAATCACTTAAAATGTCAGGTTGAATACACCCCCCTAAATGTTTTAGAAAGAGAAAAAATCGTAGAAAGTCTATTCTAAACAATTTAGACCAGAAATCAGCAATTTACAAACTGATTTTTGACACCCAAAACATTTTTTTTTCAAATTTTATTTTTCACCGTTGTATACTAACATTGGTTCAAACACCTAAAAACTTCACTATTTCTATTAGTAGGGGCATTTTTGTCACAGTTGACAATCTTAAAAAAAAAGTGTAATGGCCAAATTTTTTTTAAAAAAACCTTTATTTTTAATTTTTCCAATGTTTTGAAACCCGGACCGGACCGGCCGATCGAACCGGTTTAACCGTGAACCGGAAGGTATCCCGGTCCAGGTTATGCTAAAAACCCAAGCATTTAAAAACCCGCATATAACCAAAAAAATCCAGCTACAACCGGCTAACCGGCGGTTGAACCGGCGGTTTGGGTTAATTCCAACCACTAAAATGTTAACTTAGACGAGTATAAATATAGTGATGCATGATGTACTAACTAATATAGTAAAGCAATTATGTACTTTTTCCTCCATCTTTCGATGTGGGACAACATATATTTTTCCTCTATCTCGCATACATATTCTTTTATTTCTATTTTGATTTTCTTTTCAGCTTCCAATTGCGGTTTTTTTTTGTTTTCCTGTAAACACCAATCTCTATTTTCGTTTGGATTTACATAATTATGTATGGAAATTTATAATTATGTTTTAAAATAAAACCAACGTCAAAAAAAATATTAATAAAACCAAAATATATATAAATAAGAATAATATGTATTGAAATTCAGTAAATTTTTGACCCGTGGTCGGACCGGATCGACCCAGTGACCCTGTGATCCGGAAAGCTTTCCGGTTCGCTTCCCGGGTCAGGTTTAAAAACATTGAATTTTTCATTATACTTTCTTATCGGATTGAGGTAATAAAATCTGTTTTATTTTATTATTTAAGAATTGCACAGATACGACCCTGGAAGGATTTTCAAAGCAACCCTTAGAAACTATTTTGTTCGATAAAGTGGACCCTTTCTTTGTTTTATTACACTACAGACCCAACCCTAATTCGTTTCATTCTCTCGTTTCTTCCCCACAATTCTCATCTTCTCGCTCTCCTAACCCTAATTCCTGAGCCTCGAGATCCCTTTTTGATATTTTGGTAAAAGCTATTCTCTCACTCACCTCTAGTTTCGTAACAGAGCTATGTTTTCTTCTTTCGATTTGCTATTTCCAATTTCTTCCTCGTTTGTTTTCTAGGCAGTTGAACATAATTTTAGGGTTTTTTTTTTTTGTGTGTTTATAAATTGTTGTCTTGATTATTGAATTTTGTGGGATTCAACTGTTATCCTTGTGTTCTTCTTTTTTTCCATCAAATTTTCATCCTTTGTGGTGCAGACCCAATTTGCTGGTTGCTGATTCCTATTCAAAGACTGAAATTTTGAACCCTTTAGGCGTATACTTTGTCAAAGACTTAACTTTAACCCTTTAGGTTTATACTTTGTGATGCAGACCCAATTTGGTGGTTTCTGATTCCTATTGAAAGACTGAAACATTGACCCTTTATGTTTATAGTTTGTGATGCTGATTCCTTAGTCAAAGACTAGAACTTTGAACCCTTTAGTAAAATGTTTCTTAGTGTTTAAAATATGTAGCATTCTTTGTTCTTTGCTCTACTAGGAAGGGAGATTTTTGATGAGTTTTTAGATGAAGAAAGAGCAAAATATGCAGGTCAAACAGTATATTAGTTTGGATTAATTCAGAGTGTGCTAATCTGGTGTCATATTTGGCTTTTGCTGTGATTTGCTATTCTACTGTGTGCTCTTTACTCGTTATCAAGTCTCAGTTGGTTCAAATTGATTTTGAGTTCTTAAGCATAGATGCACATCTTGTTTATATTTTAAGATTTGCACGCTTGACATTTACTGATTTACTACAATGAACATTTTGTCCTAGACTGAATTTTCTACCGCTTACACAGTTCAGTATAGCCAATAGGACTTATGACGATACAGATTACTTGTGTATCTGATGTAACCTTTCTCTTCCTTTTTGAGTTCCTCAGGCTTCTTTTGTGGGTATGGGCAAAGGTAAGCTTATATTGATTTGTCAGTCTGGTGGCAAATTTGTGACTGATGATGATGGGACAATGACATATACCGGGGGAGAGGCAGAAGCGATAGATATTAATCATGAAACTACGTTTGATGATTTTAAGCTAAAACTGGCAAAGCTCTTGAACTTAGAATATAATTCTTTGTCCCTCAAGTATTTTCTCCCGGGAAACAGAAGAACTCTCATCACCATGAAACAAGAGAAGGACATGAAAAGAATGTATGATTTCCATCTGAGCTCAGTCACAGCAGAAGTTTTTATTACAGGACAAGAAGGTTTCCAGTCTGAAGCAGTTGTGTCACCTGTTAGCAGGTATGTCCTCTTATGTAATCATGTTTCACCCGAATCTATATCTATTTTGCAGCTTTCTCTTTTAATTTAATCTAATCTGATAGAGAATGTAGTAGGCACCTAATGATGCATCAATTTTGCAACATTTTAGGGATAACCTTTGCTATGTGATAATGTAAATTTTAATGATTGCCAGTTTGCTCACGTCTCTGAAATGCTTGAAAGTTTTTTGACAGCATAACAATTCTATTCAACTGTTTTTTGTTTTTTTAGACATTCGTAAACTACAAAACTGATGTATACCAGTAAGAAGAGAAGATCTTCTGTGTTATTGTATTTTGATATCTACAAAACACCAAAATGTCTCATTAAAAACATTCTCCGATAGATAATTTAGGTGCTCTGTTATAAAGGTAGTCATTCATCAATATTTTTGCTAATCTAGGTTTTTGTCTTATCACTTCTGATCCAAAATGGATGATCTGCATAAGATCTTAAATGTATATCGTTCTGCTGGTCTTTTGATCATGGTTTCATAATCTATTTCTGTTTTTAATTGCAGGTCCTATAATATAGGAGTCGAAACAGAGACGACACCGGTGGCATATGGGAATGTAGCAAATGTACCTATCCAAGTTGTCACAGGAATTTCTGAAGAAAACAACCTCGCTGATGTTAATTTTAGATCCAGAAAGGTCTGCCCCAGAATTACCTCTGAATCTAGTGGCCTTGTGGAGATTCCTGTAACATTATCCACTAATCCAGTGGTACCAGCTAAATCAACTTCAAAAAAATTCAAGAAAGGGAAGACGAGTCTTGTTTCCAGTATCTCCAAACTGACTCCCAAAAGTTTGCAACAATCATTCATAGGTAGTAATCCTGGTACCAAAAGCTCCCCTCCGATGTCGCTAAATGTTGTTTGTGGTGTGACCACCAGTTCCCCTGTATGTGTTAGTAAACGAAGACGTGTGATGGAAGAACCCAGCATTTTGGTTCAGGATGAGAATGTCACGGATACAAGGAGACGATCCTTAAGAAATAGGGGAGAAATTCGAAAGCCTGTAATAGAAACTGATGATGATGATGATGATGATGAATTTGTCTTTAGTGACGAAGATGATGATGCTGACGATGTTGATGATAACGATATTGATGATGACGATATTGATGATGACAAGGAATATGTGCAGGATATTGAGACCTATTACCCTGAAACTGAGGATCTTGAGACAAATTATTCTATTGCTGATGCTAACGATGGTTCTGTAGAAAGCTTGGTAGCCTCATGGAAACGTTGTATTACCGGTGTGGGTCAAGGATTTGAGAGTGTCGTTGAATTTCGTGATGCTCTGCAGAAATATGCAGTTGCTTGTCGTTTTGGGTACAGGTTAAGGAAGAATGAATCAAATCGTGCATGTGGTGTTTGTTTAGTTGGAGGTTGTCCTTGGAAGATTTATGCATCATGGGTCCCATCTGAAAGTGTGTTTAGGATTAAAAAATTTAATAGAAGACATACATGTGGGGGAGAATCTTGGAAATCTGCTCATCCTAAAAAGAACTGGGTAGTGAGTATCATCAAGGAGAGGTTGCAGGAGAACCCAAATCAGAAGACTAAGAACATTGCTGACTCGATTTTTCAAGATTTTGGTATTGAACTCAGTTATTGCACTATAAGACGAGGCATTGATGAAGCCAAAGGTGGACTTCATACATCATTCAAAGAGGCATATAAGCATTTACCTCATTTTGTGAATAAGGTAGTTGAGGCAAACCCTGGAAGTATGGTTGATCTGGTGGTTGGTGAGGACAGAAGATTTCAGCGGCTTTTTCTGTCTTTCCAGTCTTGTATACATGGCTTTCAAACTGGTTGCCGTCCGCTTCTTTTCCTCGATGCCATTCCTTTTAAGTCAAGGTATCATGAGATTTTGTTAACGGCTTCTGCCTTGGATGGAGATGATGGCGTGCTTCCAGTGGCATTAGCCCTTGTAGATGTGGAAACTGATGAAACGTGGCGCTGGTTTCTGGAACAGTTGAAGGTAGCTATGCCCAGTTTACGAGCTCTTACTTTTGTCTCTGACCGAGAGAAAGGGCTAGTGAGTTCTGTGTTGGAAATTTTTGAGAATGCCCAACATGGTTATTCCATACATTACTTGATGGAGGATTTTATGAGAAGCCTGAGAGGTCCGTTTCTTGGAGATGGGAAGCCATCCTTGTCGTACAATTTACTAGCTGCAGCACGTGCTGATCGTCTTGATGGGTTCAAGGTTTACACCGAGCAAATAAAACGAGTGTCTCCTAGAGCTTATGATTGGGTGATGCAGATTGAATCAAAGCACTGGGCCAGTGCATTATTTGAAGGTGAACCATACAGTCATATTACGTCAGATGTGGGAGAAATATACTCGAAATGGATTGAAGAAATTCAGGAAACTTCCATCGTCCAGAAGCTTGTGATGTTTGTTAATAAAATTGTGGAGTTGGTGAATGGTAGCCAAGAGAAGTCAAAACCGTGGTTCAGCCAACTAGTGCCATCTAAGGAGGAAAGTCTAGTGGAAGAATGCAAGAAAGCAAGCACGCTAAAAGTTTTCTTTTGTTCAGACACGCTTTTCGAGGTTCATGATGGGTCTGTTCAGCTTGTAGACATTAGTAACCAAACCTGCAGCTGTTTCGCGTGGAAGCCCACAGGCCTCCCTTGCCAGCATGCGATTGCTGTCCTAAACACAAAAGGAAGAAATCTATATGACTATTGTTCAAGTTTCTTTACAGTTGAGAGTTACCGTTTAACGTATTCACAAGCTCTAGGAGCAGTTGCGATTGACGTAGCTTTGGTGGAGACTGAAGGCAGCAGCAAAGAAGAGGATGAAGAAGTACTTCCCCCTCTGTTTTCCCGAGTTCAGGGAGTGGAGAAGAGAATCAAAGACCGGAAAAGAGGACGATCCGTGTGCTGTACAAAGTGTGGAGGAGTAGGACATAACAAGGCTACTTGCAAGGAGGATTGATCATCGACGGCCTGCTTCTGCTCACTACATTTGTACAGAGGTTTGCAATGTTCTTCATAGATTTTGTTGGAACTGCAAGAACTTTAAATTAATAAACTGAGAAAGTGTTCTACTTTGTGGTTAAGTATTGATTTGGATACAATACCATTTCTGGTCTTCTAACAGTTAGCTGTTTGACTTACAGAATCATCTGCAGTGATGCTTTACAATGTAATTTGGTGTGCCTCATCCATAAACTGTGATATTACATGATCGTGTATATAACTCTTGACGCGTAATCTTCAAATAACTAATTCTGGTAGTCCAAAATGCTTTCATCCCGCAAGCCCAACTTCAACTATGACGTCAAGCGTGTACTTGTGTGGGAAGAATATCCTTCTTAGAAAGCTCTATGCCTCTCTCCCTAGTTTATCTACCGAAAGTCTTTTATATGAAAGCAACTTAACTGAATTCCTAGAACTCACCATATCATTTCATAAATTTACCAAGTCGTGTACTTATATAGTTATATATAAGAAGACGTACGCACAGCCCATGGTCCCCATCCCACAAATCAAACAGTTTAATCGTAGGCACACCCCATAATCTACATACGATTAAACAAACCCAAACCAGACAAGAGTTGATATTGGCTTGGAGAAACAACTTCGTGCTTGTCGTTGACCATAAAGACACTTCCTAAATTGACCCGCTTTAGTTGGATCAAATAATGGGCATGTTCGTTTTGTCGACGGAGGCGGCAGCGGCAGCAGCAGCGGCAAACGCAACTTTTTTAATCGCCGCAACTAATCGACGTTCAAAATCAGAACCAGCGTTCGGCGCAGCGTTTTGCCGTAGGTACCTATGGCAACCAAACGAAGGACGAAACTTGCGGCTGCCGCAGCCGCAGGTACCTGCGGCGACGAAACGAACAGGCCCAATGTTTAAAACCCCGGAGAGAGTTTCTCATGTATGTTTCTTTGGACAAACCTCCCTGTAAAAACACATCGTGGTCGTCCATTTAGTGGACTTCTCAACTCTTTGCTGCAGTTTCACACAATAAAACATGTATTGTAGACATTTCTTCCATTGGACGAAGTTTTCTTGAAGATATACTCTCTTCCAAGTAACTAATCTAGCTTTATAATGTTTAAGGGATCTGTCAACGTTATTCTCCAAGTAACATATTACATACAACTAACTATACAAGTCAATCATAACGTGTGTACTACATACACACTAGCATATAACAAGAGAAAAAATCATGACACATACTATATACACACTAGCACACATACTCCGTTGTGTCTAGCATACACACTAGCATACTCAAGTAACAGTTGTGCCTTCGGTAGTCTTGCCCTATAGGAGTCACCAGGTCTACTCAAGCTTTTTTTGTTAGGCTTTCTCCGGCGACGTTGATCGTTCGTCGAGATGTGTTGCTTTTGCCGTCTCTGTTTTCCAGATCCACCAGACCTCCGCAAAGTATGTGACGCATCCGTATTAATGGAATTGAGTTGCTCCGAATTGGTTTCCCTCAGATCTGGTGGTCGTCATACGATGAACCAACATATTTCTTATCAAACACAGGAACAGAGTGCTTGCTCCGACGTCTGCCTCTCCATCCAACCGTTCACGAAACTTTTTTTGGATTCAAATCTGAACCTTGCGGTGCTCATGCCTCTTTCCTTCCGTCGGCCTCTTCCGGCGAGATTCTTGCTCTCATTCCGCTGGTTGTTTCTTTTGCCGGCGAGATCTAGTTCGAAGGCACATAGTCCAAAGCAACGACCTATGCACATACTCTGTTTGAATTCTACTGTAATCCTTCTCGGAATCCTGCTTAAAGCCCCGAAGATATCTCCTTTCCATACTCCGTTGTTGCTGACACGACGAGAACTTGTCAACCTCCGACCCCCGACCCATCTTATAAACAAACCCTCCGCCGGATCTAAAATATTCTGGTGCGTTTCCCAAAGATCCTTACCAACGTATACCGTCGTCAAACTCTCCCTTGTACCTTCCGCCACCACCGAATCTGTGGCTTTCCCCAAGACCCGACTCCGGCCATCTAGATCTGTTTCCACAACCTGCAACATCGGCAACCTTAGGTCACAGGCGTTCAATGATGATACGCGTGAAGCTCTCCACCGTCAACCTCCTTTCTTTCCTTCTTTCCGGCGAGGCATCTTACCGTCGTCGAGAACTCCCTTTGGTATGGCCAACCATCCCCTTTGTCCAACATTTAATTTGGTTGATACGTCGATTCCACAAGCCGCCCAAAGCGCCCCCTCCCAACTGCGGGTGAGATTGAGTCCACAAATCCGAAATGCTTTGCCGGCAAGCTTTCTTGTTTCCCCAGTTAAACGCTATTTCCTCTTTGTCGGCGGAGTAAGGGAAGAAACCCTAATGTTGGTGGGCCAGGTGCTGTTTTTCAGGCGTTTGGGCCATATATCTTGTTCTCTGTTAGTGGGCCTAACGAGCCCAAAAAAATTTCTTAAAAATATGGGCCAGATTTTTCTTTCCTGGTTGTTGGACCAGTGTGTAATTCTGGTGGTATTGACCATTTTAAATGAGTTTTATATTGACCATAAAGGTCTTGTAGCCACAATTTCCTCCATCAAAGAATGTGATATCTTCTCATCTTCCTCCTGTTCGGAGAGATCACTTAATTTGCAATCTTCCACTTTGAAGAGTATCACACTAACTTGCTATAATTTTATTATTATTATGATTCCGGCTTTATTGTTTAATACATCCCTTAATTCACTTGAGAGGTATAGATGGGTAAGCCGAGACCTTCTAGTCATTATCAATGACATTCCTGAAACGACCGCCCCTTTTTTTTTTAATAATAAATACAACATATAATTAAGCATCCCATACTACTTAATTAAACCACCCAAACCACAATTCCTCATTAACCCAATAACAACCAATATGCACAGCGGAAACATACCAATAATACAGAAACGATACATCATCAATACAATAACATTCCTATCCAATCTATCCAGCAACCTAACATAACTCTAACCAAGGTTCCAACATAAATAATATAACCAACATCACACAAACGAGACCCTAGATCATCCTCCTCCTCATCGCCATGATTCCACGCTACACATTTTGCCTTTACCTGCACCACAAACACAAATTGAGATGCATGAGTATTTGATAAACACTCAGTGAGGCAATCCTCCCATCTACTGGGCTATACACACAAGCAATAAGATCTCTACATGCCACAAACAACAATCAATAAAACAAACCAGGCAATATACATAGCATGCAACATCCATCGTAACTGAACAAGGGGTGTCGACCGACACCAGATGGTGTCGATCGACACTGACTATCTGGTGTCGACCGACACCAAACTGGTGTCGACCGACACCCTGCCCGACACTCCCGAAAACCCTAGTTTGCGTCGACCGACACCTCCACATGGCATCGTTCGACACTCGCTAAAGTCCCGAGCCGTCCTCGCGTTGGTGTCGACCGACACCCCAACTGGCGTCGACCGACACCGATGTCGAGCATCGATTTCCCTCGATCAGAAACTCCGAATCTCGCCTCCAATCTTCTCCAATCCGCTCCTTGCACTCCCAGAAGCCAAACCCAGCCCAGACAGCAACGAAATATCATAGAGAACTCAAAGAAACAACCACATAAGCACCAAATCACATAGAATCTAGAGATCTTAGCTTAGATAAGCCATGGTCATGCACTCACCTCTTTGCAGGAAGATTCTGACCAACAAGAACGAATTCCCTCACTCCTAGCAAGCTTCTAGCACCTTCCCAGCCTTGGATCTCCCAAGAACAGCAAGGAATCTCTCAATCTCTTCCCAATAGCTCAAGAACACTCTCTCTTTGTGTTTTCTCTCAAAAACGGCGAATAAGACAAAACAACACGACCCTAGGTCGTTTTCTTCTTTTAAAACTCGATTTAGGGATTCCCTAAACCAACCACGCAAACCGGACAATTAAAATTGAACCGACCAAACCGACCACCATTGGTGTCGATCGATGCCTCACTAGGAGGTGTCGATCGACACCCTTACCAAAATACCAAAATTTGGTTTGCGGGTGTTACAATTCTCCCCCTCTAACAGAAGATTCGTCCTCGAAGCTGAACACACCGCCACTCATCCGCAAACTCACCAAATTACCATCGCAACGGTTCGTATCATCCACCCATTTGGTCTACCGCAACAAGGACACCACTGATCCAAACCACTCTGAACCCACTGGTCTTCACCACTCTGGTCCCCCCCGACCAGCATACACCTGACCCTCCCGGTCAACTTATAGAAAACCCCGAGACTGAACCCCCATCAATCCCGAGATCCGCTTCCGATCTCAACCGTAACCCTGAGATTGAACCCCCATCAGTCTCATAAATCCACATCCGGTTACCATGCTTATCTCCACGTCCTTGACACTTTGCCACCAACTCATCTGCTCTTAGGTCGCAACCTTCAAGCCATACCGATCACACTCTCAGACCCCCCGTCTTTGAGCCATACCGTCTCACCCTCGGGTCGTCACCCTTAAGATCACGGTACCAGGAGAACCCCCATCTCCTCAGGAGAACCCCCATCTCCTCAAGAGAACCCCCATCTCCTCTGCCACCCTCAGGACCACAGTCCCTCGAGCTATCGGTATCTAGGGAACCCCCCGTCCCCTCAGGAGAACCCCCATCTCCTCATGAGTTGTTCAGGACCCCCCGTCCCTCTAGCAACCGGTCATAACGTCTATAAGCATTTTCCAATCTGGACCACCCCGTGATCCGCGTAGAACATCTCAATGTTCTACCAACCCCATATCCTCTCTGAAAATATCACCACTGCCATGGCCACCCCCAGGCCTCGACTCCTCGGTGTTTACAAACACCCTTCCCACTAATATACAAGTTCTAACTATTCATAGAACTTTCTGTTTTTTAGAAACTTTCTATTTATGGCAACTTTCCATTTACAGAATTCCCGAGCGATTTTCTTTTCCACAAGACCCACAAATTCCAAAAACCAAATAACTGCATTTTATTAAAAACCTCAAGTGCAATAAACGTTTACAACTCCAAACGAAAATACGTAGCTGAAATAATAAA
>NC_025696.1:23452691-23453229 GCF_000633955.1 Camelina sativa
TCTGTACCACCCGAAAACCTCTCAGTATAAAGTTTATGCATCTCCTTCAGCATAGACAAATAACGAGCATGAGCTCTCACATCCGCAGCCACTGGCTGCTGCTCCTCCACCACCACTGGTGGCACTACCTGAGCCTGAGCCGGGCCCAAACCTGGTATCCGCTCCAACAGCTGTGTCAACAAGCCCGCCAGGTCCACACCTCCCACAGGAGCCCCACCTGCTGGGATTCCCACACCCGGAACCCTAGCACCACCGGCCACTCGAGCACCGACACCGCCCGCACCGACCCCCTCAGCGCCTACGGTCCTATCAGTACCACCACCGGCCACACTCATGGACCCCTCCTGGAAATCCTGCGACTCGCCGACACCCTCAGCTGTCACACTCTGCTCAACAGACTCACTCACTGCTTGGACTCTGCCCCTACCACGACCACGACCACGACCACGACCGCGACCCCCACCACGTCCGCGTCCACGACCAGCAACAGCTCCACCCTTAACCATCTGCACTACCCAGAACAGAAAGCTAAGTACAC
>NC_025696.1:23454072-23476207 GCF_000633955.1 Camelina sativa
GGTGTCGATCGATGCCTCACTAGGAGGTGTCGATCGACACCCTTACCAAAATACCAAAATTTGGTTTGCGGGTGTTACAATTCCGGTCTTAAATAACCGAGAAAATTTGATGTTGGTAGAATTGTTGTCTGCTTGCTATTGGACTCTATCGACGTTGATGAGTGTGGTTTTTGCTAATGTTGCATTTAAGATCTCTCGATGGCTGTTAAAGGTAGGCATATGGTTTGCTAAGGATTTTGTTTCTTCTCCTCTCCGATTGTGTCTTTTGGAAGGTCTAGTAATGGCAATTAAAGCTTTATGCAATACACACCTTCTCCAAGTGTCCTGTCAGGTTCTTGGTTTTCAAGACTCTTGTCTTGTCCAACGTGTGACCACCCTTTCTAGGGAGCTTTGGTGCACGTACGGAATCCAAACACCACGATCATTCTTTTGCAACGTATGCGGCAACGGTTATCACAGTGGCTGATTATGTGGCAGTGGTCAGTCATCCTACACCATGAGTGGCCTCACTTTGTTGGGCACCTCTTTATCTTTGGGACTTGTTGTCCCCTTTGTTTATCTTGTCACTTTTATGGTGTCAAGTCAAGCCTTAAAGCTTGGATGTTGTACGTCTTAACATTATTGTTTGTAGTTTATTTTGTCCTCCTCTGTAAGTTTATTGGTGTATTTGGCTTCTTTTCAAGGAATCTTGTAAACCCTTAATCTAATATAATGGAGTGTTTGGTAGAAAAAAAAAAATCATAGTATCCCTAAGAAGTTGAAGTAGTCTTTTCATAATTCCATATTAATTTCAGTTGCCACCATCTTGCAGGGGTTTGAAGCTTGATAATGCAAACCATGTAGAAGATTTCCTTAACACAGTTATACGGAATACATTATTCACTAATCTAAAATCCCAGACGTAGACGGAAGGAATATATAATTCCAATTCCTTCATACTCCAAATGGCATAAAACTTAGCGGGAAAGAAAAGTAACAACATATTATAAGCTTCCCTTATTTAATAACAAGTAATCAAGATTTGGTGAATGAATCTTCACACTTCAAACCAAAGCATGAGGCAATTTAGTGAATCAATTGGCAATCCTGTCAGCCACAATACTCTTGATATAGTGCTTCTTAAGCTTTCTCCGTCGAATATTATTTCCCCTGCGTATTATTTTCAGTTAGCTCTGCATCTACACAGTTACTAAGATTACTAAAGTGAGAATAAGAAAACTTACCAGTACTGGTTGTGTAACACAAATTCATCCGTTGCTACTTTCTTCCCATCATCATTGCGGTTCCAGTGGTATATGGCGTGTGTTCGGTTCTTTATCTCCAGGGTAGAGTGTCCGTAGCTAGCTTCTCGAAATGCAGAATAATCCGGCTGTGGTTCCCTAAACCTGAAACAAAAAGGCCACACTGTTCTCATTATCCAATAATATAAATACTACACATAACCATAAACCATGCATAGGAGAGCCATTATTATCATTATGATCAGTTCTGAAGATGTTCAGCGGCTCAACTTTTACAAATATAAAAGTATGACTGAATGTAGCCAACTGGAGTTATTGAGATTTAGTTAGACGGCAGTTTACTGAGGTCTGGGTTTATAAGGATTTCTTGGCAGATTTAGTTCGACTGTGGTTGGGCATTTGGTGGAGAGAGTCTGTCAATTAATCTAGGCTTTCTAGTTTTGAAGAATTGGAATAAGAATAGCAGTTTCCTAGCTTCGTTCTTATCACACTCCAAAGCTCACTCATATTAAATTTGTTCATGTCACTCACCTTGCCGCCAGACCTTCTTGATTTCCTCCATCTCCAACTGTGATATAAACTGGAGCCGATTTATCTGGAACTGGGAAACGATCTCCGCTTGACACGTTATACCGCACATTCGATATTCGGTACTGAGATGAAAGACAAAACAAATGATTTTACTAAACACACTGAAGCACAAAATCTATGAGGAGGTAAAAAGCAAGTACCGATCTCTCGTAGGCATGAACATGCCCAGCAAAGATTACATCAACTTTGTGTTCGACAAACCACTTCTCAAAGGCTGCTCGCATGCTTTCACCCTCCATGTAGTGTGCTTCATTAGTGTTGTAAAGTGGGACATGCATCAGAACAATTAGCCAAGGAGTTTTCTCCCTGTCAACTCTTTTAAGCTCTTCACTAAGCCAGTGCCATTGCGGGGTATACTTCACTGCACAACAATCAGAAAAAGTCATGCTTAACTACTCATTGATGTAAAAAAGATTTATTTTCTAAGCAACAGTTACAAGCAGGGATGTACTTGAGTAATTGAGATATTACCAAATGGTGAATAGCTGGAGAGGACAATGATGTGAGCTGATGCACGCCTAACAGCGTACCAGAGAGGATTGCTACTTTTTGAGGCTAAGTAAGGCGTAGTGTAACGCTGAAGGTAGTTCTTGAAAGGTGTCACTTCCCCCTGTCAATGTGTTACATGGTTAAGAACTATCAGGAGGAACAAAAACAGAAGTCAAGCGCAACAATCTGAATAGTGAGAAGGTACGACTAATAGCTATAACAAAAATTTCATGTTCCTATATGTTTAATCATATGAAATTCATGTAACCAATTCTTTAATCTCTTTTAAGCTTCAGTGTACTTTTATTAAGCACCTGTAACAATTGATCTATGTCAGAGAAACTGTTAAAAGTGGAAGAAATGTAGCATTGGAACCACCATGGGACTCGAATTTAAGGATAACCTATATGTCACTTGGGTAGGTAGTAAGACAGTGCATGATGCCTCAGGTCAGATATAATACCATGTATGGCATGTAATCAACTTCATGATTTCCTGCAGACCAGAGCCACGGTTGATAAGCGGTACTACGCTCCACAAAACGACCCCAGCTGTCCCATCTCACACCAACGTCGTTATACTGATATCTGTCAGCATAAGAAAGATCTCCAAGAAATAAGACAGCTTGAGCTCCACTCTGCATATAGTGTTCCAGTGTAGATAACGAGTTGAATGTTTGGCCCATATCGCCTACAATTCGTAAGTTAAACTGAGTCTGGTTAGTACAGAGCCAGAGAAACAAGTCAAGTAACTCTCGCTGAAACAATAAATCAAGTTATCTCTGCAAAGAATCTCAAAGAACAAAGTCTTGTAACAAGCACAGGTGCATTTAGATCATACAACCAGAGAGAAGATAAAGTAAATCTTTGCACAAAAGAAAAAGACATGACATACCTATAATACCAAACTTGTAGGAAGCATCTGGATGTACATGTGGTGGTGTAACAAACCAAAACTCCCGAGAAGATTCACCACTTTCGATCTTGTAATAGTATTTTGTATCATACTGACAACCAACATATACATAGATTAGCATCTTCCCAACAAATAACAGGTCCAAAGACAAAAACATTGCAGTAGACAAAAAAAAACATTATATAGAATCATCATGTACACACTTTGCCACACAAAATGAATATTTAATATCATTTCCACAATAAGCAAAACCTTCTTGTATTGTTACCTCAAGGACAGGGACAAGGAAGTAATGTAATCTAACCACCAAATAAATACTAATTAAGATCACATAACTTTCTAAGGGAAAAAACATTGATATGAATTCCACTTTCTAAATGCATACTAATGTACAGTACAACAGACAAACAACCATTACACAGTTCCATAGCCACCCAGTAAGTCATCTTGGAATAGTTTTTTACCTCAAGGCCATATACAAGGCAGTGATGAACAAACCCAGATTTGTATTTGTAAAACGTGTAGTTTGAGTATGTCCCTTCAGCAGTAAACTCATATTTCCCTTGAACCGTACCGTAATGTACTTTACCCGAACCAGGCTCATCAGGTGTCACCCATGAGACGATAACAGCTTTACCATCATAATCACCTTGAGTTATATGCACTTGTTGTGGAGCATTATACCCTTTTGGTACTTTGAAAACATGATGGTCAAGTGGGATATCAACGGCGGGCCATTCGGATCGGATGAAACTACTTGTGATTCCAGCATCTCCTCCGTGAAACAAGACTGAGCTCAACAACACAGAGAGTATCAGCAAACGATTCATCATCACAATGAATCTCCCAAATCTCGACTCAGTTTAACCTGTCGTAGACAAAAAGGATTTGGATTTCTAAGTTACAATCGCAAATCTAATGCAAAAGCTGAAACCATAATAGTTTTGACAGATTTAGAATCAAACAAATCTATGAATCAATCTGAGAAGATCGTTGAATGAGTAATAATAATACCTGGAAGTTGGACAAGACATTTGGGTATTGATGATAACCTCCTCAGATATATGATTGGGAACTATTGGAGAAGGTGACACATACGTGGAGCTTTCTTATTGGCTGAAACTAATGGATTGGGTTTTAAGCATAAAAGCGCATAACGTAACGTTTTTAACCAAGTTTTAATTTAAGGGAAAAATGCCAAAAATAACCTCCAAGTTATTTTAATTTGAAAGTTTAATACTCAATTGTTTTAGATTAAAATGAAAATATACCAAATAATAAAAACGTGTCATTTAAAACCTAAAACAATTAATGTTGTTATTTTCATACTCACAATTTTTCAACAACATCAAAATTTTAATTTTATCTCGGTTATTTAATTAATTATTAATTTTTAATTTAAAAATTTTGGTTTTCTGTTAACCATATCAAACCGGGAATTAATCCCGGTTATCTAATTCTTTCTCTCTTCTTTCTATCTTCTTCCTCCTCTCTCTAATCGTAATTTTTTATAACTGTGAAGAAGCTCTCAACTTTACAGGAGAATCTGCTTAGAACAACAATTCGTTCCTAGGAGAATTCTATGGTTAGTTTACAAATCTCTTTCTATCTAATTTATGAACCAACTGTCTCAATGTCCGCAGTAACTTGTATTTTCTTTATTTTCCGATTTGATCAGGCGAATTCCGGCGCAGAGAAGTTGAAGCTCTACTCTTACTGGAGAAGCTTGTGTGCTCATCGCGTCCGTATTTCCCTCGCTTTAAAAGGTCTCGCCAATGATTTTGATGTCCCTTTCTAGTCAATTATGTGAACAAGAGTGTTATTTGATTCTGAAATTTGGATTCTTGATATCCATAAACGGGATGTACCTCGTGATATCCATAAACGGGTTGTAAATTTCCAGGTACTTCAAGCTCTTTTTCTTCTGTTACTTTGGTCAAGTCTCGGTTTCTTTCTTTGAATGCTTTGTTACATACTTACATGTGTTGCTATGAACAGTACCATCTTAGATTGTCCTGCTTTTCACTCTGATGTGTTATTATTTTTCGAATATTTCAGGCGATGAGTATTGTCTTGGCTGTTCTTGTGAGTACATGATATTGACGCTAATTTGTGGGTGTCTCCTAGATTAAGCAAACCTACTTACATCGAAGAAGGAGGCAAAACGAATTAGGGTCTTATGCCGCCGCCTCCCTCGTTTCCCTCGCCCGTGATAATGATTGCCACACCAAGCTTATCATCGAAGAAGGAGGCAACATCGGAGGAGGATCGACGACGATTAGAGGGGAGGACGAAGAAGAAGAGAGAAAGAAATAGATAATCGGGTTAACTCTCGGTTTGATATGGTTAATAGAAAACCAAGAATTTTTATATTAAAAATTAATAATTAATTAGATAACGGGGTAAAATTGGAATTTTGATTTAGTTGAAAAATCGTGGGTATGAAAATAACAACATTAATTGTTTTAGGTTTTAAATGACACGTCTTAATTATTTGGTGTATTTTGATTCCAATCTAAAACAATTGGGTATTAAACTTCCAAATTAAAATAACTTCGAATTTTTTTTAGCATTTTTTAATCTGTTAGAAATAGTTTATGGCGTCAATAAGAATAGTTTAGTCTTTGTAAAAATTTAGTAACAAATTTTAAGGTTTTTGTTTTTCTACACGTCTATGGGTATTTAAATTTTATTAATATTAACTATTAAATGACTGTTTTATCTGCAATTTTTTGTTCTTATTATTTTACTATCAAAAAGCCTCTACCATTAATTAATTATAAATCTAGGAGAGATGAATCGAAGGAAGTTTGGCAACTTATGTTTGAGTTTTTAAGTTTAGATTTCAGTATATAGATTTTGGATCTTATAGTTTTTTCCTGAATTTATGTTTTGTATATAGATATAAATTTATACAATTTAAAAAGGTTGTATGGAAAAACTGGACTTTAATTTTTTTTTAAAACATTACTATATAATTTAGGATATATTAAGGATTTTAGTATAATTTTGTTGGTTCCATCTTCTAATAGAACATGATAACTTCCAAAACAAACTCCTAGTATGAATACAAGTTTCTTTGAATATCTAACTTAAATCTAGTGTATTAATAGTGTTCAACATCAAGTTATAGGTTTCAATCATACAAAATACCAAGCACTAAACAAAATATTAAATTTAAAGTCCTATCTACATCCTCCATGCATTCTCATAACTAATCACAAACATTGATATAATCCTTAATTCAGTATAATTTAAGATAGACAGACAAGATAGATAATCCCCTAAAGTTTATTACACTAAGAATTCCAAAACTAAAATTGCAAATGTCTGAAATGATATATCATCTAAAGAATAATGCTAAAAGAATTATCGGACTACCAACCAAAATGCAAGAATGGTTGTCATGACCATACATTTTTGTAAGCGATATATCCCATATATATTAAAAGAGAAGCATTCTTAAAAAAATGCTTATGTGTCGTCGTCAGAGATCTCGAAACATATTTTAGCAAATAACCCTCATTAATTATACTAATTACATTTATGCCACTATAGATTTAAATCAAAATTTAATTTGAATCTATATTATTATTCGTTAAAAAACAACAATTTTTTTTTATTGATAATTATTCATATATTACCAAAATAAAATCCATTCAAAATTTTACACCACATTAAAATTCTTTTCTACATTCAAATATTTCACGGGTGAAATGTATTTTTACACTAAATAGTCAAAAATTTGAATAATAATAAAAAATTAGTTACATATTTTGTATTATACAAACGAATCTTAGATCTCAAATAATAATTTTACTCATAATAATTTTATTTGAATCGATTTATCCGCACTATGTGCGGTTTTTTACCTAGTATTATATTATCATGGATATATCCCCTATATATTAAAAGAGAAGCATTCTTAAAAAAATGTTTATGTGTCGTCGCCAGAGATCTCGAAGCATATTTTAGCAAATAACCCTCATTAATTATACTAGTTACATCTATGCCACTATAGATTTAAATCAAAATTTAATTTGAATCTATATTATTATTCGTTAAAAAACAACAAATTTTTTTTATTGATAATTATTCATATTTTACCAAAATAAAATCCATTCAAAATTTTACACCATATTAAAATTCTTTTCTACATTCAAATATTTCACGGGTGAAATGTATTTTTACACTAAATAGTCAAAAAATTGAATAATAATAAAAAATTAGTTACATATTTTGTATTATACAAACGAATCTTAGATCTCAAAGAATAATTTTACTCATAATAATTTTATCTGAATCGATTTATCCGTACTATGTGCGGGTTGTTTACCTAGTATTATATTATCATGGATAATTAGTTTCATTACAAGGCTAAAAGCCCAACCTGGCCGCAGGCCCAAAAGACAAAAGAAAGAGATATATCCCTTACCTGCATCCTGCATCCTGCATCAAGGAGGATCAATGAAGGACAGCCACCTACAGGGAAACAACGAAAACGGAGACAACACAGCGGGAGATCAACTTAGGCAGGCTAGAACCGATCAAACCAAATACATAGAGTAGAGTCTCCTGGGTTGTGTGAGGAATTTTAATTTGGGAATTTTATGAGAAATGCCATTTTCAAAATTAAAGTTGTGAAAAATGCCACTTTTTCGTTTTTTTTTAGAAATGTCATTTTTTTTTGTTTTATGCCATAGGACGAAAATATATTTTTACCCTTTAGTTATAGGAAGGAAAAAAAAATTTTAAATAGAAAATTGTGAGACCAAGTTTTTGTCCACCACATTTATGTCCTTCAGTCTGACGCATGACCAGATTCGCTTTTAGTAGACCACTCCAATTATGTCTTCTGCTCTTTTAGTAGACCAGATCTGCTTAGTTGCCAACACTTATCCATCAATAACATAAAACCATTTTGTCCACCCTGCATGTATGCAAACGCATATACAAATCTTATTATGTGATATGCTCAAATTTAACTCTGAGCTACTCTCTTAAATTAAGAGATCACTGTAATACTTAGAGGTCGAATTCCACAAGGACTCAAGTCTACACAATAAAATTATAAAGTTTTATAATTATGCTAAACAGATTAAATTGAATTAAAATAAAAGCAATGCAAAATATTAAATAAAAGTTGTTGTAAATTCAGAAGATCAAAAAGCAAGACCTAGGGAATTTCTCAGGAAATTACAAATTATTAAATCAACAAATAAATAGGATTCAAGCAATTAAGAACAGATATAGAACTCTAAACACTTTTGGAAATTAAATCAGGTCTCACTGTAAATAATATCTAAATTTAAAACCAGAAAATCCAAATCTCTTTGTAAAATTCTAGGTTAAAAATCAGCTTTAAAAACAAGTTTAATCTCTTTGTTCACAAAATTACTAAATAAAATCTCTTTGCAAGAAGTAATTTTGCTCATCAAAAGGTTTTATCAGGAAAATCCATTCTATTCTCAGATCAATTTATTTTCCTAGGTTATTAATTCTAGATGACCAATCAAGGATTAATATGAAGAACAACCTATGATGAAGATCTAGTAAGATAAAGAATCCTAAATAATTAGATCTAATAATTCATAAAATCCTTGTGAAAAAACCTAAACCTAACAAGTAAACTACTCAGACATAATCAATGAATAATAAGCAATAGAGATTAAAAAGAGTAAGAAGGAATTCAAGAATTCTTCTCTACAAAGCAGATCTCTCTCTCCCAAAAGCTCTCAAAATCTCACAGGGTTGCAGGAAAAATAATAATTGCTAGAATAAAACTTCAGGGTTTTAAAAACCTAAAAACTATATATATATATATGTCCTAAAACACGTCAGGGACTTATGTTGCAATTATGAAAGACTTTGGGCAACTTTTGTAAATTTTCCAAAACTTGGGTCTTGAGTTGGCATAGAGGGGTGTCGATCGATGCCCTCTTGTGTAGTGTCGGTCGACGCTCCTCATAGGATCAGACTCCAAATTGATTTCCTCCGGTTAAATGCTCTTGAATCATCCAAATTGCTCCATTTTGCTCCTTCCATGCTAAAAACCTGTAAAGACTCACAAACAATCTAGAAACAAATGAAAAGACACTAAAAGACTCCTTATATCATGGTTAAAAGACTCTAAAAGACTCCTTCCATGCTAAAAACCATGATATATCAACTCCCCCAGACTTAGCCTTTGCTTGCCCTCAAGTAAAACAGAAACTTCGACCTGTGAAAGAGGTTTGAAAACAGGGAACTCACTCAACTGCATGATGATTCTTTATTTGCACTCTTCATTTACCTGACTCAAGAACTTACTACTTATACTTAACCATGATTAGCATAAACATTCCTTACTCAAATCCCACAATCCTCTGGAATCTCTGAAATCTCCATTGTCATCTCATTCCATAAATTAAAGCAAGTACATGTGAGTTCTTACCTTGGGTGTATTCATCAGTGGCATATGGACTCTTTTCAGGCCAAGACTTTATTATTACATCTCCTTTCCTCTCCCTTTTCTCACTTCCAATTTCTTTCTTTTCTTATTTTTTTCTAATAAAAGGTGTAAGCGAATACCAAGGTCATCGGTAATTTACCTACCCCTCGCTTCCAAGCTTTGTGTGATCATTTGACTCAAGAGTAGAATAATGAGGTCACTAGTAATTTACCTACCTCTCTAAACTGATCAAAATCATCTCATCTTTTATTCTTCCTTTTTCTGATTTTTTTTTTAAAGCACTAGAGGAAAGAGAGAGGGGAGACATACTTTGAAAATTACACTGTCTTGTATGGCTTGAAGAAGAAGTCTAGTCCACTGATTTCCAATCCCAAAGTAAGAGATTAAGTCCAGTTAAAATCCTGATAAAAGTTGAGACAACGTTAGATCAATCAGATATCCATTGAATAAGGGCTTTCAGGATTGTTGATAAGGCTCATAGTCTTTCTAAGCTTCAGTTCTGAGATCAAGCATAAACAAATAATCATTAGAGTGTTAGCCAAATAAGAGAAATCATTAATCAAGATCATAATTCCCAAAGACAAAAAGAAAAATTTTGAAAAATTTGACTCAAACTTTATGGTTTTGACTGACACAACTGAAACTCAAAAACAGAAAACATAGTTAGTAACTAACCTCCCTCAGACTTAAACAACACTGTCCCTAGTGTTATCAAGCCTAAGATTGGCAAAAGAAAAAAAAAATAAAAATAAATGAAAAGCAAAGGAAAAAGAAAATCCTACTAGTGGGTTGCCTCCCACTAAGCGCTTGTTTTCAGTCATTAGCTTGACTGTGTTGGAGCTCAGGTATCCGGAAGAGCAGAACATGGCGTTGAAGTCCTCTTCATCCAAGGTGGTGTATAAGCTTTAGGTGCATGAGGTCTGCCAAGGATGTTAGGAACAGGACCAGGGCGGGATTTAGGTATGGGAGGGAATCTTTTCTGTCCTGCAAAATCATCAACAGAAGAAACAAGCGCTCTACGATAATCTCGTGGCTTGGTTAACTGCAAAACAGTTTTTATCTCTTTGAAATTATTGTTGATGATAGGAGGAAGTTGAGGAGAAGGAGATGCATACCTTGGCCTGACCTGAGGGCTCTGGAGTGTGGATTGGTGACTCTTCTGTTTGGGAACAGGTTTCTGACTTGGAGCATCAGTCTTGGAACTGTTCTGTCTCGGTCGTGGAGGAGTGTCGATCGATACCCTCTTGGTGGTGTTGATCCACACTGCTTCTGATGCTCGTGAATTTGCTTCTCTGCAACTTATCTGAGCAATCTTCTCAACAGAAAACGTCTGTCCATCAATGGTAGGAGCTCTCCTCAGTTTATCCATCTCAAAACTCATACTCAAACCATCGACATTCAGTGTTATGTGTAAGTATTCCCGCCTGTCATGCGGGTGACCCGGGTTCGATCCCCGGCAACGGCGCCAAAATTTGATATGCTCAAATTTAACCCTGAGCTACTCTCTCAAATTAAGAGATCACTGTAATACTTAGGGGTCGAATTCCACAAGGACACAAGTCTACACAATAAATTATAGAGTTTTATAATTATGCTAAACAGATTAAATTGAATTAAAATAAAAGCAATGCAAAATATTAAATAAAAGTTGTTGTAAATTCAGAAGATCAAAAAGCTAGACCTAGGAAATTTCTCAGGAAATTACAAATTATTAAATCAACAAATAAATAGGATTCAAGCAATTAAGAACAGATCTAGAACTCTAAACACTTTTGTAAATTAAATCAGTTCTCACTGCAAATAATATCTAAATTTAAAACCAGAAAATCCAAATCTCTTTGTAAAATTCTAGGTTAAAAATCAGCTTTAAAAACAAGTTTAGATTGTTCACAAAATTACTAAATCAAATCTCTTTTCAAGAAGTAATTTTGCTCATCAAAAAGTTTTACCAGGAAAATTAATTATATTCTCATATCAATTTATTTTCCTAGGTTATTAATTCTAGATGGCCAATCAAGGATTAATATGAAGAACAACCTATGATAAAGATCTAGCAAGATAAAGAATCCTAAATAAACAGATCTAATAATTCATAAAATCCCTGTGAAAAACCCTAAACCTAACAAGCAAACTACTCAGACATAATCAATGAAGAACAAGACATGATTCTAAATAATAAGCAATAGAGATTAAAAAGAGTAAGAAGGAGTTCAAGAATTCTTCTCTACAAAGCAGATCTCTCTCTCCCAAAAGTTCTCAAAATCTCACAGGGTTGCAGGAAAAATAATAATTGCTAGAATAAAACTTCAGGGTTTTAAAAACTTAAAAACTATATATATATATATATATGTCTTAAAACACGTTAGAGACTTATGTTACAATTATGGAAGACTTTGGGCAACTTTTGTAAATTTTCCAAAACTTGGGTCTTGAGTTGGCAGAGAGGGGTGTCGATCGATGCCCTCTTGTGTGGTGTTGGTCGACGCTCCTCATAGGATCAGACTCCAAATTGATTTCCCGGTTAAATGCTCCAGAATCATCCAAATTGCTCCATTTTGCTTCTTCCATGCTAAAAACCTGTAAAGACTCAAAAACAATGTAGAAACAAATGAAAAGACACTATAAGACTCCTTATATCATGGTTTAAAACCATAAAAACCATGATATATCATTATGCTTCCAGTGGACCAAATTCAATGCTTGGATAGGTTTTTGTCCATGAGTTTCCTTAGTGGACCAAATCCTCTTAGTTGACAACACTTGTCCACTGATAACTAAAAACTGGTCCACCGTGCAGGTCTGCCCATGCTAATCAAACAATCGACAAGCAGAGTCTACTGATAGACAAATATCAGTAAACCAGATCCGAATCATCTCTTCTAGATCTGGTCCATCAAGTAATACTTAATTTGACTTCCAATGATGGCTTCTTGAATTCCAACATTTGTGTTCACCAGCTGAGCTGCAGATCTAAGTAATAAAGAACAAAAAAGTAAGCAGATCTCAAAATTAATATCTTCAAATAGATAAAATTGACAGATTCAGTAGACACAAAAATTAGGTTATGTCTCTTACCTTGTTTCGTCCAACTCCGTGGTCAGCGTTACAAGAGACGATGTTGTAGAAGCAACATATGGGAGATTCATCTGGAATGTAAAAAGACGATGAATTACAGAGCAATTGAAGGTTTTGTGAAAAGATGAGAGGTTGGAGAGAGAGAAAGAGGTAAAGAATGTGAAAAGAGATTTTGGAATGAAAAATATGATAATTAAGAAACAATAAATCTAACAGGGTAAATTTTTCTTTTTAATTTGGTCTTGTGGCAGGTGGGAGAAAGAATAGACGAAAGTGGCATCTTCCAAAAGAATGCTACTGTTCATAGCATAAATAACAAATTTCTCTTTTAATTTAATCTGTTAGAAATAGTTTGTGGCGTAAATAAGAATAGTTTAGTCTTTGTAAAATTTTAGTAATAATTTTTTAGTTTTTTGTTTTTCTACACGTCTATGGGTATTTAAATTTTATTAGTATTAACTATTAAATGACTGTTTTATCTGCCAAAAAGCCTCAATAGTTAACTAATTATAAAACTAGGAGAGAGGAATCGTAGGAAGTTTGGCAACTTATGTTTGAGTTTTTAAGATTAGATTTCAGTATATAGATTTTGGATCTTATAGTTTTTTCCTGATTTTATGTTTTGTATATAGATATAAATTTATACAATTTAAAAAGGTTGTATGGAAAAAATGGACTTTAATTTTTTTTTAAAACATTACTATATAATTTAGTATATATTAAGGATTTTAGTATAAAATTTTTGGTTCCATCTTCTAATAGAACATGATAACTTCCAAAACAAGCTCCTAGTATGAATACAAGTTTCTTTGAATATCTAACATAAATCTAGTGTATTAATAGCGTTCAACATCAAGTTATAGGTTTCAATCATATAAAATACCAAGCACTAAACAAAATATTTAATTTAAAGTCCTATCTACATCCTCCTTAATTCGGTATAATTTAAGATAGACAGACAATATAGATAATCCCGTAAAGTTTATTACACTAAGAATTCCAAAACTAAAATTGCAAATGTCTGAAATGATATATTATCTAAAGAATAATGCTAAAGAATTATCAGACTACCAACCAAAATGCAAGAATGGTTGTCATGACCATACATTTTTTTTAAAACGATATATATTATATTATCATGGATAATCAGTTTCATTACAAGGCCAAAAGCCCAACCTGGCCGCATGCCCAAAAGACAAAAGAAAGAGATATATCCCTTGCCTGCATCCTGCATCCTGCATCAAGGAGGACCAACGAAGGACAGCCACCTACAGGGAAACAACGAAAACGGAGACAACACAGCGGGAGATCAACTTAGGCAGGCTGGAACCGATCAAACCAAGTACATAGAGCAGAGTCTCCTCGGTTGTGTGAGGAATTTTAATTTGGGAATTTTATGAGAAATGCCATTTTCAAAATTAAAGTTTTGAAAAATGCCACTTTTTTGTTTTTTTTTTAGAAATGTCATTTTTTTGTTTTATGCCATAGGACGAAAATATATTTTAACCCTTTAGTTACAAGAAGGAAAAAAAATTAAAAATAGAAAATTGTGAGACCAAGTTTTTGTCCACCACATTTATGTCCTTCGGTCTGACGCAGGACCAGATTCGCTTTGTTGACAACACTTGTCCACCCCAATTAAGTTTTCTGCTCTTTTAGTAGACCAGATCTGCTTAGTTTGCCAACACTTATCCATCAATAACATAAAACCATTTTGTCCACCCTGCATGTATGCAGACACATATACAAAACTTATTATGCTTCCAGTGGACCAAATTCAATGCTTGGATAGGTTTTTGTCCATCAGTTTCCTTAGTGGACCAGATCCTCTTAGTTGACAACACCTGTCCACTGATAACTAAAAACTGGTCCACCGTGCAGGTCTGCCCACACTAATCGTACAATCGACAAGCGGAGTCCACTGATAGACAAATATCGGTAAACCAGATCCGAATCATCTCTTCTAAATCTGGTCCATCAAGTAATACCTAATTTGACTACCAATGATGGCTTCTTGAATTCCAACACTTGTGTTCACCAGCTGAGCTGCAAATCTGAGTAATAAAGAACAAAAAAGTAAGCAGATCTCAAAATTAACATCTTCAAATAGATAAAATTGACAGATTCAGTAGACACAAAAATTAGGTTATGTCTCTTACCTTGTTTAGTCCAACTCCGTGGTCAGCGTTACAAGAGACGATGTTGTAGAAGCAACATATGGGAGATTCATCTGGAATGTAAAAAGAAAGTGAATTACATAGTAATTGAAGGTTTTGTGAAAAGATGAGAGGTTGGAGAGAGAGAAAGAGATAAAGAATCGTGAAAAGAGATTTCTGAATGAAAAATATGATAATTAAGAAACAAGAAATCTAACAGGGTAAATTTTCTTTTTAATCTGGTCTTGTGGCAGGTGGGAGAAAGAATAAACGAAAGTGGCATCTTCCAAAAGAATTGCTACTGTTCATGGCATAAGTAACAAATTTCTCTTTTAATTTAATCTGTTAGAAATAGTTTGTGGCGTCAATAACAATAATTTAGTCTTTGTAAAATTTTAGTAACAGTTTTTGAGTTTTTTTGTTTTTCGGTATTTAAATTTTATTAGTATTAACTATTAAATGACTGTTTTATCTGCAATTTTTTGTTCTTATTATTTTACTACCAAAAAGCCTCTACTATTAATTAATTATAAAACTAGAAGAGAGGAATCGTAGGAAGTTTGGCAACTTATGTTTGAGTTTTTAAGTTTAGATTTCAGTATATAGATTTTGGATCTTATAGTTTTTTCCTGATTTTATGTTTTGTATATAGATATAAATTTATACAATTTAAAAAGGTTGTATGGAAAAACTTGACTTTAATTTTTTTGAAAAACATTACTATATAATTTAGGATACATTAAAGATTTTAGTATAAAATTTTTGGTTCCATCTTCTAATAGAACATGATAACGTCCAAAACAAACTCCTAGTATGAATACAAGTTTCTTTGAATATCTAACTTAAATCTAGTGTATTAATAGTGTTCAACATCAATTTATAGGTTTCAATCATATAAAATACCAAGCACTAAACAAAATATTAAATTTAAAGTCATATATATCTACATCCTCCATGCATTCTCATAACTAATCACAAACATTGATATAATCCTTAATTTGGTATAATTTAAGATAGACAGACAAGATAGATAATCCCCTAAAGTTTATTATACTAAAGATTCCAAAACTAAAATTGCAAATGTCTGAAATGATATATCATCTAAAGAATAATGCTAAAAGAATTATCGGACTACCAACCAAAATGCAAGAATGGTTGTCATGACCATACATTTTTTTTTTAAACAATATATATTATATTATCATGGGTAATCAGTTTCATTACAAGGCCAAAAGCCCAAACTAGCCGCAGGCCCAAAAGACAAAAGAAAGAGATATATCCCTTACCTGCATCTTGCATCCTGCATCAAGGAGGACAAACAAAGGACAGCCACCTACAGGGAAAAAACGAAAATGGAGACAACACAGCGGGAGATCAACTTAGGCAGGCTGGAACCGATCAAACCAAGTACATAGAGCAGAGTCTTCCAAGTTGTGTGACGACTGTAACCTTGAGAGTGGAATTAATCAAGCTCTAATGATAAGTTGGATATCCTTTATGAGGAGGTGAGGTGGTCTAACTTTGCCTGTGTGAATACGAAGGTTATGTTCCTTCCAGATAAAGTAGATTGATGCCTGATACGCTAGCTTGATGATGAGAGAAATATTCCTGTTTGATGAAGCTCCTGTCAACCAGACAAGCGAGTCCATAAACTGAGTAGGCGGGGTCAAAGAAGCTCTCGTAGTGAAGAAGCTCCAAACAGTTGTACTGAAACTACACTTAAAGAACAAGTGATCCCTCGATTCGTCCTGATCATTGCATATAACACATACATAAGGAATATTGAGGCCCCAATTCCTCAATCTATCCCTTGTGTGTAGTCTGTTCCACGCCACCACCCAGCAAATGAAAGCATGCTTAGGAATTCGATCTTTGAACCACACTACCTTATGCCACAAAACCTCATGCATAGTTGGGTGCAAGGCCAGCCAAGTTTTTTGTGTAGAAAACTTTCTTGAGGGAGCATTGTTATCAGCCTTCCACAGATAGACATCACCATGTTGACACTCTATCAAAGGTTCGACGCTTGGCAGGATGCTTTTTAGCAGGCAGATGATTGGGTTTCTGCTTCTGATTCTAGCAAGCCACCACGATCGACCCTGAATTGCATCCCGTACCACAACTTGAAGGGGTAAAACCACTGTTTGAGGGCCCATCGGACCCACCAGCTCCACAAGAGGACCTAATCCAGTCCAATTGTCATGCCAGAAATTTGCTGATGCACCTGAGCCAATCTCACAAACTAAAAAAGGTCTAGCTAGGGGGCTAAGCTTGCAAAGCTTATTCCAAATCCAGCTTCCTGAGGCACTAGGATTTAAGTCCTAAAATTCCGATACCCAATCAAGTGTTGCCTTATCCACGAAACCTAGAGAGACCCAGCTGCAGAAAACAGTAACCAGATGAGTTTAAGGGCGAGGACCTTGTTCCAATCTGCTAACCTTCTCAAACCAAGACCGCCACTCTCTCTCGGGGAGCATACAATATCCCAGGCAATTTTTGCTCCCCTAGCAGAGTTAGGAGCCCCTTTCCAGAGAAAAGCATTACACATTAGTTCTATATTCAAGAGGCATTGATTCCGCAAGATAAATATAGAGGCCCATAAGTTTATGGTGGAGTAGATAACCGATTGCAATAGTTGTAACCTCCCTGCGAAAGATAGATTTCTAGCAGTCCAAGCAGTAAACAGTGAGTTGATTTTGTCAATGAGGGGTTGGTAGTCCTGTTTTCTCATTTTTTGGGCCATGAGAGGAACACCGAGGTAACGAACAGGCAAGGATCCATGAGATATCCCAAACCTCTCAGCCATCAGTTTATTTTTTGTAACCTCGCCGCCATCAATCAATAGAGCTGTCTTTTGTCTGTTCAACCCCAAACCCGAGCCCCTCCTGAAGTCATCCAGGATCTCCAAAATTCCTTGAAGAGATGACTCAGCTCCATCGAAGAAAACCAGCACATCATCTGCAAAGCTTAGATGTGTGATTAAGGGGTTTATACACTTTGGATGAGGCTGAACTTGGCTTGTCGCACTCCCCGATCCAGGTGTTTGGCCAAAATGTCCATAACTAGAACAAATAGGTGAGAAGACATCGGATCTCCCTGTCTTATCCCTTTCTTCCCTTGAAAATGACCAATCAATTCCTCTTTGTAAGCTATGCTGTATGAAGGAGACGTTACACAAACTTTAATCCAGTTGATGAAGACTAGCGGTAGTTCCATTGCAATGAGAATATTGAGTAAGAAATCCCAATTGACATTATCATAAGCCTTTGAGAGATCGATTTGCAGACAACCCCTTTGTAACTTCCCCTTGGAAATGAAAATTATCCACCAGTTCAGAAGCGAGAAGCACATTTTCACCAAAAAAGTCTCCCTTTAATAAAGCCCACTTGGTTTGTTTGGACTGCTTGAGGAATGAAAAGCTTGAGCCGCTTTGATATGAGCCTAGTTATAACTTTGTAAATAGTATTACAGCAGGTGACCAGGCGAAACTGGGACAATCTATCAGCTCCATTACCCTTGGGAATGAGAGTGATGGCTGTGGAGTTGAATCTCTTGAGAAAATGACCTGTTCAGAAGAACTCCTGAATTGCAGCCACTGTAGAATCTTTTACTAACTCCCAAGTCTCCCAGAAGAACTCAACGGGGAACCCATCCAGACCAGGAGCCTTGCTTTTAGGCATGGAAAAGATTGAACTTATAATCTTTTCCTCTGAGGGAATGGCTTGCAACTGGTCTGCTAGGGCTGCATCACATCTAAAAGGGTGTACTTCTCATATATCCTCCACTGAGAACGAATTCACCATGTCACTGACAGCACCCAAGGACTGAGAGTAGTATGTCACAATCATCTGCTTAATCTGTTCGATGTTCTCTTCTTTAACTCCATCATCACCAATAAAAAAGCGAATGACATTTTTTGCATGACTAGCAAGGACCGTAGGGTGGAAAAAACTAGTATTAGCATCTCCCTCAGCTAGCCATCTTATCCTTGATTTTTTCCTATAGAAAGATTCAAGTGCAGCAGCAAAGACATCCCATTTTTTTCGTGCAACATGTTCCTCTCGGAATAAGGTGTCAAAGGGGTTGGATAGCAACTAGCTTTGTATATCTTCCAATGTGATGAGTGCCTCCTTAGTTCTTTGTTGGAGATTGCCAAAAACCTGCCTATTTAAATCCTTGCAAGCTCTCTTAGCAGCTTTCATGTGCTCTCCAAGCGAGAACATGTGAGATCCCACAGCAATATCCTCATTCCAAGCCTCAGTAAGCCGAGTCGCAAAACTGAGGTGAGTGGATAAGAAGGAGAAGTATTTAAAGATTTTCTTGGATCGAGATGGCTGGTTGATGATGGTGATAATGCAAGGGGCATGATCCGAATCTCCAGGCGAATCAATAGCTGAGATTGCACTTGGAAAGGTAGAGAACCATAGTTTGTTAGCTATAGCTCTATCCAACTTTCTTATAATGGGGTTCTCCTGCTGATGATTGGACCAAGTATAAAGCACCCCCCAACTTGGTATATCAGCTAAGTTGTTATCCCTCAAACAGTTCTGCAAATCCTCCATCCCTCTAAGTGGTAAATTAGAATGAAACATAGAGAAATGTTCATTGGAGTTGGCAATTTGGTTGAAATCTCCAACTAGCAGCCACAGAGTACGAGAGATTAGAGTAGAATTTGTTAAGTCAGTTATCTCTACCCATAAAGTCCTTCTCTCTATTTCCGTGTTTTTCCCATAGATGAATGCCACCGCAAAAGACTGATTAATACCCGTAATCTTAATACCACAAAGTATCATCTTTTCTGACTTCTTAAAGACCATCAGAGACACCAAAGGATCCAAAACAATCCAGATCCTACCCAAGGGAGAGGAGCAATAGTTGTTATCCATTCTCCATCATGGCATTGTCGCAGCTAACACTGTAGAAGCATTCTCCTCTGCCACATGGGTTTCCAAAAAACTTTCGACCAAAAGGTTGTTAGAATTAATCCAACTTCTTACTATTCGTTGACGAGAAGGACTATTCAAGCCCCTTACATTCCAGCAAAAAATCGTCATTAATATACAACAAAAGGTTGTGAAATCATATGCTTTCAAAAATGGGGTGTCTGACTCGAGGATCCTCTTCGTGTCGAGACGAGAGTAGTTGTAGGCGAAGATCTTACTTGACTGTGCCAAATTTTCAGGTGTTTCTTCCTGAATTTTGACGACATAACATCCCAGCCTGGAGGAATGGGGAATGTTGGGTCTATAGTAGGACCTGAGTCTCCTATATTGCGGTCAGGTTCCGGAGATTTTGCCATCTGTGCATTTGATGGGATCGGTTCAATAGTCCTATCAAGCATAGATAAAGTAGTCACAACTGCCAATTTTAAAACAGGTTTGACCACCCACTGTTCTTTGGACTTGTTGCCCATCGCAACAATCTGGGTTGTTTTTTCCCTTAGCTTATGCGATTCATTGTGTAAGGAGGGAGGGGTACTGCTCGATATTTTCCTCGATCTAGAACGCCTTCTTCTAATCTTAGGGGCCGATGAGCCTGCGACAACTACCTGGGGTAACTTACCCTCGACTGTTGGTGTATCACTTTGGAGGTTAGCAGTTGGGTGTGTAACTTCTTGAACTCCAGAGGTAACATCCTTCTTAAAAGGAGACTTCTTCAACAGAGGTTTTGGACAGCGACCCAGGAGATGACCATACTTTCCACAATTCAAACACTTTGGTGGTGGCCAAGGGTACTCGATTGCCACCCGAGCTATATTGCCTTGCTCATCCTTGACCACTACCGTCGAAGGGAGAGGAGAGTCAAGTTTGATGATGACTTTCACCTTAGTTATTCCAATATTAATTGGATCAAGCCTTGACTTCTCGGTGTGAAGAGGTTCACCAATGCCACTCGCAATAACACTGATACCTTCAAGCGAATACAACTGTGGCGGAACGTTCTTCAAGATTGCCCAAGTTGGGGTCGTTTTTAATTCCTCCAACTCGAGGGGACCTTCAGGGGACCAAGGGTAAACTGTGCAAGAACAGTTACCTGCTTGCCAGAAGCCGATGTCGGTTACCCACTGACAAGTGTTCGGGGAAGGGATGAAGATAATAGCAGCTGTCTCTGAAATAATATGGACCGTAATGTTTTCAGAACGACCCCAAATTGGATTCAAATCGGTGTACATTTTGCCAACCGGAGGGCATAAACTGTGAAATTGAGCCACCAGATGGTCTTTCCACATCTCTGCGGTCTTCAAAATGATAGAAGGCGGAGCCACCACCACCGGGGTACCATCGTCAAGATAAGTCAGAGAGGCCATCTGTTTTAAATTCCGAAGGGAGGATTTAAACTTGGAAGCCCAAGGAATGTCAATCGACGGAGGAACAGATCTCCGCCTCGACCGTGGTGACCAAGTGAGTGTGGTGTGATTCAGATCCAGAAGTTTGTGACTCGACAACATCTCCAGGAGGTGAGGGAAGGGTTCCCTTAGTCTCCACTAGTGATGAGGAATTACATGAAGAAGACAGATCTGAAGACGATAGATCTACGATGAGATCCGACGATATCACAGCTAGGGGAGCAGTTAGTGAGTACTCGAACAAATTTGGAGGGTAGGGAGCAGACTGTAGACAAGGGGGGTTTTCCTTTCTTCTTGGCCATGACGAACTTCTCATATGTCGGCGTGAGGCCGACCGACGGCGGCGATTGGGGTTAGGAGGCCAATCGCCTTTAAATCGCCCTTTAACTCTCTCTCTAACTTTCTCCCTCTCTTTAAAATGGTATCAGTATCTTGTCATGACCATACATATTTTATAATCTAACACAAAGCGAAAAACTATATTGTGTGTATATTCATGACCATACAAAAACGATGTTTTTCAAGAAGACTAACATTAAAATTCAAGTTGTCTCTTTAACACAAACAAACAACAATAAATTTTCTTTTTTTTTTGAAAGGTAAAAATGGAATATATATATATATACCGAAAGGCTACAAATGAATTTTGACACCAATCATATGGAAAAGTGTGATTAAAACCAAAGGTATGGAAAAATAATCAAGAAACAACCATTGCTTTCTAACTAAATACACCAATCAGACAATAGAGTTCCAAGCACAAAGATTAAGAGACCAAAAGATAGGCAACTAGTGTTGTAAAAAGATAAAGACAAAGAGTAAAACAAGTAGTAATCTCACACAGTAATCTTTTTTTTTTTTTTTTTTTTTT